>NC_056663.1:147013793-147313793 GCF_018350195.1 Panthera tigris
GATTGCATATAAGGGTGTCAGCAAGGAAAGAATCAGAGAGGATTCTCATTGAGTTACTCCATTTATAACTTTCCCAGAAGTTACAGGCATCACCTGACAGAAAGTCAGGCTCATGCAGGAATCTGATCTACGGGACATGATATGTCCATATGCATAAGTAACTCAAACACCCTGACCCAAGAATAACAGAAACTGTGTGTGGTTGTTCTTGAGACACAATAACGGTATACTAGGCAGATATTTCAGTGAATTTTCCCATGAGAATTTTGTTGTTATGCTGGTGCCAGAGCCCCATAGCTTCCCCCAAAAACTTAGGGTTAAATGCCTTTCTATACGTGGGTGCACCAGTTCTGACTTACATACAAGTGCTCCAGAGAAAACCAATTCATCTAGTCCCCATGACAAGCAGCAGAGAAATTACAAATTTCTAAGAGGACCTTCATGTCAAATTGGATGACTCATGTCAAATACATCAAGGGATATTATAGCATAATTTATTGGCTAACAAGAAAATAACTATAAAAGACACATTTACAAATAATTTTCTTATGATCATTGAACAAGTGGGTCCTTAAAAATAGTCTCTCCATATGATCCCTTCAGAAACTGGGTATACAAAACAATGCAGTACCCCACAAGGAGGAGACCTCTGAGGGTAAAGAGAATGGACTGCCTTGTTTATTTTACATGCTGTGCTCAAACTGGTTCCCAAATGCCACAGAAAGCAACTGCCCCCTTCCCCCCACCCCACCCCACCCCCACTGTGGTCGATGCACATTCAGTCTCACTACCTTTCTGATTTGTTCGTTCCCTGTTGCCACTTGAAGGTTACTGGCATTGTTTCTGTTGCCCTTCCTAAATAGCTGGTACATAATTATCTCAAAATCCCTCAGCGCATTTGTCTAGGTGGGCATTTTTCCCTTTTTAGTATTTATAGTGATGATGCGCTCCTTTTCATAAATTGCAAAATGGGAGATGACTTAGAGACAGAGGGAAAGAGGGAGATATCGATCTCTCTCCCTTTCTCTCTCTCTCTCTCTCTCTCTCTCTGTCTCTCTCTCTGTCTCTGTCTCTCTCTTTCTCTCTCACGCGCACACACATGCACAGGGGAGAGAACCTCGGGTTCTGGCACAGGCTTCATCAAAACAGATAGCAAACACAGATACACAGTAGTCATTTATTTGGAGAACGGTGTTGTCTTTTGTTCCTGCAGACTATTCACTGTGACCTTTTTTATCTGCATTTCAAGGACATTGCTTGAAACAGACCCCATTATTTTAGTCCGAATAGTAAGGATTCCTTTCAGAAAGGCTTTCCCCCCAACATTCTAATGAAAAGCACAGAATTCTTATCTCCTGCCCTTTGGTCCTTTCTGTCTTACATTTATTATAATACCTTTAAGTTTCAATTTTATGGTCTATCTCCAAGCTTTCCTGCAACCTTTGCTCTCTAGTTTGATGGTCCATCTGTACTGCCTCTTTTAGGATAGTACCTCACTAGCTTCTAAGCCACCTGCTCAGTTTCAGTGGTGAGACTGTAAGAGATTCACAGATTCCCATCACTACACTTCACACCCTCTTTAATTTAACTCTGTAAATTCACTTTTCAACACTCCCGAGCTGTTAATTCTAATTTGGCCTCTCATCACCTGCAATGACTGAACTGGAGCTTTATCTGTGCCACCCATAATGCATTTTATTACAGGTTCCATATTTCTGCAACTGTAGCAAAAAGATGAAGAGTGTACAGAGCTCTGCCAACATACAAAGCTGTCACTATGTAGCTCCTGTTGGAGGATCTCCCCAAATTGGCATGTGTTTCTATCGCTTCTCCCTTCTACTGCACATATTCGTTCTCGCTTCAGCCACAAAGTTCCCCAGATATCCAAATATCCTCCACATCAGAAGAAGCAAAAGCATATACCTAAACACACAGTCTACCGTATCAGTTGAATCTATGGGTGTTCTCTGACCTCCTACTACCCTGTTCTTAATAACACTTCCATCCAATGTATGATATTTAATATGTTTGACGTTTTCAGAACTATATTACTCTACACTCTTCTCTCCCTTATGGGATATTTTTCTACTTTTCCTTTCTAAATCATCAACCTGGCCCACAGCCTGGTTAAATGTCATCTATAACGCCATCAATGTCGTATACATACATATATATATATATATATATATATATATATGATATATGATATGATATATATGATAGTTTATTATATAACATATCATATATATGTTTTATATATATATACATAAGATATATTTCTTTTTCTTCTTGACCTACTGTCTCAATAGAACCTATTTCTAAGCAAAAGCAATCTAAAAATGCCTTTGAGTCTTCCAGTGACTACTGATTACTGTAGTTAAATACCATGTGTAACACTCTGCCCTCTTTCACTAGTCAAAATCCAGACTATCCAAGTGTGCCTAAACTTTGTCAGATCTTTTCAAGAATCTTACCAGACCTCCTCCTAGAACAACTTGCTAGGACAAGAAAAGACTCTCCATAGACATTATCCTTTAGAGACCATCCCAGTAGAATTGTGTCCCTCCCCATTAGCCACAAGATCCTACAAAGTGTCTTTCCTGAGGACATGGGATGGAAGCAGAGAAAAGAACCAATACCCAGGGAGTACTCACTGAGAGGTTTGAGGATGCTGCTGCTGGTTTCATCTGCATTTTCCACATCTGACTTATCAGAGTAGTTCTCAGAGATTCTTTCTTTTTCCTTCTTTTCTTTGTGCCCTGTCTTTCTCTTGTGGCGTCTCCTTCTCCTGTAGCTCTTCGGCACATGGACCCCAATGTAGATGGTGTGGTGGCCTAAGAAAGGTACACAGATCATTAGTCATTTCAAATCACATTCTCTGCTGCATATAAATTTCAAAAGCTCCTCAGGTCAGAAGAAAATGTCTATGAATTCATTACCATTTTACATTTGACAAACTGGAAAGATAAAATCTCTTCCCAATTTTCCGTGACCGAGAGTGTAATTCAACCTGTTAGCTGGCATTAGGATTCTGGGAGGGTATGCTCCAGTTACATCCGGATAGAGAACTTTTCTCTAGGGAAGCCAAAAAATGCCAAGCCAGAAATCAAGAACCCTTGATTCTGGTCAAACCTCCATCTTCAATTAGCTATTTGACCTTGAGCACGTCCCTTAACCATTCTGGGCCTCAATCTCATCATTCATATAACAAGAGGCTTACTACATTGGGTGATCCCTGAAGGCCTTCCCAGTTCTAACCTTCCACGAGTCTGTGATTATACTAAATAGAGTGCTTAAAAAGGAGGTCTTAGCAGCAAAAAATAAATAAATAAATAAATAAAGATCTAACTCAAAGTTCAAGAAGTCATTCTACTGGAGATAAGCTTTTGCATTAAAACTTTTTTTTTTTTTTTTTTTTACAAAATCAGCAGAATAGAGACTTAGAACTGGGACAAATTGAGAAAAAATAAGACCTACTTGGAGAGAAGATTTCAGAAATACTCAAATGTTCACACTAGGAAACAGCTAAAATGAATGTCCGTTACAGTGCCATTCTCGTTTTTCTTTTTTCGTTTCCCAAAGTTTCTAAAAACTGGTTGTTGCAATGATAAAAATAAACCCAGCCCAGCAAAAACTGCCTTGAAGAGAAGGGCATGAGGAAAAAAGATTGTGAAATGCTTTTAGTTCTCTGGATGGAAGAAGCTGCAAAACTGACAAGTGGTATTATTCTTACAAAATCTGATAAGACAGGAAGAAAAAAGGAACTCAAAGCTCCACATCTTTTTTTTTTTTTTTTTTAATTGGGAAACTTACTTTCACTTTATTACAGCACAACTTTAGAATGTGGGAACCACTATCTCAGAAGTAATGTGAAAACTTTTTTTCTTTTTGAACTGCAAATTAGATGAGATTATATCATCTTCCCCATCTCCTTTCCCATTCTGGAATTATTCCTGGATGACCACTTTACAGTGCCCCAGATGATATCACAACCTAACATGCAACACGTGTACGCGCACGATGTCTCACGTAAATGGCTGTGAGTCACTTTCCACAGTCACTCACCAGGCATATCTAAAAACACTGTAATTCACAGGGGTGTTCCCTTAAATTGGAAGGATTAAAACAATTGTATGCTCCTTTAGGAAGGAGCCTCCAACTAAGGAATGCAGATCCCTAACTGAATGGGTTAGGATTCCAAAAAAATCTGGTATTTGGAATGAGGTTGGAGGCATCTATATAAAGTGTGAAACTCCCCCCTCCCGACACACGTAGACACACACACACACACCAACTCAACTATTACAAAGCACAGTGAAATGCTCCTCACAGACTGAGTGCCAATGAGAAATTTATCGTGTCTAACCATTTGCAAGCAAATTGTTCTCATGGGAAAGCTATATTATACTAGGAAGTAGGAAATGTCTCAGAAACAATGTGAATTAAGAAACAGTGTCAATTGTTTCCTGTGCTCCAGTTACTAAGGGAGTCCTGCAGCTTTATCTCAAGGCACACAATATACGTAAGCAAAGCCAACCAAATTCTTTAGTGAAACAAACACTGAAAGGTTGGTCACTTTCATTCAGGAATTAGGAAAACATCATGAAAAAAAATTAAGATGCTGGAAAATTTTTAAACCTGTCACATTAAATATTTTCTACATCTTATTAAATAAGGGCAACCAAGCAAAAAAAAAAAAGTGACAGGTTAGTTACATCAGTCATATAGATGTTACACAGGAAGATTTTTCACTGTATTTACCCAAATCTACACAGTACCTTTGATAAGTCATTAAAAAGACAGTTTAAAGTGTGTTGGGGGCGGGGGATGGGCTAAACAGGTAATAGGCATTAAGGAGGACGCTTGTTAGGATGAGCACTGGGTGTTATATGTAAGCGATGAATCACTAAATTCTATTCCGGAAACCAATACTCTACAGTATGTTAAATAACTTCAACTTAAATAAATAATTTTTTTTTAAATAATAAAAAATAATAATAAAAGACAGCTTATATGGGCTGACAGGATTTTAAGGTAAGATTTCTAGAAACTCTTGTCATTGTCAACCTAAGCAAAGAGGGTGATTCAGAGAGTAAGCTCGCAAAGCCCACAGAGAGGAACATACCTTACCTTCTGGGACCTAACTGAAGTTGCAGCCCCACAAAAACAGTGCCATTTTATTCACATCGTGATCACATGCCTCCCCCTGCCTTAGGAAGAAGATTCGGCTTCTCCCTGCCTCCTCCAGCTCCCGCCTCAGATGTTTCCCATCCACACACACCCCACACTTCAGCACACACTTTCACACAGGTGGGGAAGCTTGCAGATATGATACCGCTCTCTGCAGCCCAGATATCAAGCAGAAATATGGTTCCTTGCAAGACACTCCAAATTTCAGACATTTTTATCAGCTTTATTGAGGTATAATTGAATTTACACTACTGAGGTGCAATTCACTCATTTTAAGGGTATAACCCAAAGATTTTTAGTATATTCAGAGTTCTGCAACCATCACCTTAATCAACTTTAGAACATTGCCACCAACCCAAAAAGATCCCTTGTGCACATGTGTAGTACTGCACTCTCTGTACCTACGTCCATCTCAAACAACCACTCTTAAGCATTTTTGATACTTTCAGTGATGGCCTCTGGGAAGCTACAATTCGCTGGTACCCACACAGCCATGAACTTTTTGTGGGGATCCTTACGCTACAGTAGAATGAAATATTCCCTGAGGAAAGAAGATACTACCTCCTGAGAGTCATGAGGAAATCATGACACTGAGCAAAAATTCAAAGCATGCTCCTTTTTCTTCTCACACATTACCGGTAACTAAATTTTCCTTTTCTGTCTTGCGTTCAGATAGAAGAGAAGGAACACAGTCCTAAGGTTCAATAAACCTTTAGGTACCTGGGGACAGTGCTTGTGTTTCACCCATTACTTCTCAGTTGCTCTACACTTCAACTTCTTTGCCCAGGGGAAGAGAGCAAGACAACTTCACCTTGCAAAGTGAGCGTAAGGCATGCTTTCTCAAGGTGATAACCAAATATTTCATAAGTTGTACACGCCAAGTTACAAAAATACCGAAAGTAAAATGAGCTCAAATGGAAGCATTCTTGCTGCTCCCACAGAACACCTGTCTTCAGGATCAACAGACGCAGAATTAATGAAAATATACTACTGTTGATAAGAATCTCATGGGTGGATTTTGATATTTATTTTCAATAAAATATCTTTACCTGCCTCAGAGATGTGTCATGAAGATTGATGGCTATTTTTAACACTAGAACTCATAAAATGACAGCAAGCACTTCGGAAACTGTATACAAAGGTTGAGGGTGTAGTATTATTTTACACATAAAATAAAAAATGAGAAACGTGACAGACAAGCTTTCCAATCCAGCAAGGGTCTACAAAACCGTAGATGCTGAAAGAATCAGGGAGAGTTACCAGCTTAACTTGTAAGACAATTTTAGACTCAAAAATAAGATAAAAGATAAGGTAAGATGAGATAAAGACCTCTCAGCTAGAAATTTCACCAAAAACTGCTTCCAAAGTTTCACCAAAAACTTCTTTCCAAAGGAGAAGCAACATTTTTCCTAAAATAGCTAGAATTCATAAGAAAAGGTGACTGTCTCGACTACACTCAAATAGAAAAAAAAATTTATGGTGACTGTTTTAAATATTATTAAAATAAAGTTTGCATTTTTGCTACTAAAATCATATCAAGCAAAACTACTGGAATGTACATTTGACAGTGTTCATTTAGGTGTGAGTCAAAGGGCACTGAGTCCTTGATTTGGCAGTGGCCTCAGTATCATGTGTTAAAATAAATACCCTGCATGCCTTTCTCTGACAGATGGTGTAAGTTCCCAACAAACTCCAAATGTCTTGAGAAATATCTCACAATCCATGCCACAGCCAGTACTACTGGGAAGAAAGCATGGCTTTCCTAGTTATCTCCGAAGGTCAGAAATTATCACCAGGTGAGGCTGGCCTCTTCCCATCCTCACCTGCTCCACCTCGGCTGAAAGCAGTACTGTGATTCTATCATGTCCAATTCTTCCAATTCCTAAGATATTTCTAAACTAATGTCATTGATAGTTGCTATCCTGTTTTCAGACCAACAGAAAACTTTCACACCTGGAAACTCTGTAGTCATTCAAGTTAAGAGGCTGTCACAGATACTCACTGTGCTACCAAGGATGATTAGGATTTTGTAGAATTAAACCCATCAAACCAGAAGACAAACCAGAAGAAGGTTTTACACCAGCCAAACTCAAAATTCTACAAAAACGCTGGACAGTGAAACCACATATGCCTCTATATGCAAGATAGACCTATTAGCTCCTGTAGGAAACATATTACTGTTCTTACTGTACATACAGATGATAGCAACTATTTATTGAGTACTTACAAATGGGCCAGGTTCTGGCTAGGTCTCTGATATCTATTACCTCATGCAATCCTCACAACTGCACAAAGTAAATACTACTATTATCGTAATTATACAAGCAAAGAAACCAAGGTGCAGGGAAGTCAAGGATACTGTCACCAACAAACTCATAAAAGCACACAGGAGAAACAGCTCTCAAGTGGCAGTAACAAAGATAGTGAGGGCTTCATCACTACTTTGGTGGTGATTTGTTGGTTTGTTTTTTTCTTGGCGGGGGGCAGGGGGACGCTTGTGCTGTATAGTATACAGCATTTATACTATCAGTCTTATAACTGATTAGGCTTCCTTCCTCGTGTTGGCTGCTAGAAATACAAGAGACAAGTCTCAGGCCAACCAGTGGTGGGCAGAGTTTTGAGACACACATTTTATACACTAACCTCACTCTTCCAGATTTTCACCCATTATTTTCCCTTCACACTAAACTATTTGGGGAATAAGGAATTATATGAATTTTTTTTTTTTTTAAATCTGAGATGTCAGTGGTCGGGGAAGAGGATGGCAATGGCTGGGGTGGTTGTGGAGAAGCGTAGATTTCTAGGCAAAGATTTAGACCTATAGATTTAGGTCTAGCTAAAAAGGATCCCCAGAGGACAGGTAAAATCTTCGCCATCCCCATCCACCTACATACATATCTAAGGAAACACTGAGGGATGTTTCCATTGTTGCTCTTTCTATAGTCAACCAAATTTCTGTTTTCTCTAGTTCAAAGATTCCACAACGTCTGGCACTTTGTATCATTCTTCTAGAACTAATCAGCAATATTCCCAAAATATAAGTCAAATATTGCCTTCCCTAGCTTATCTAAAGTAAGCTGGCCTTAAGCCAAGATGCCTAAGACGTGTTGTATCTATTGCCAAGAGGGATGTAACAGAGGGAAACAAAATTAAGAGATATTTATTATCTCTATTTTAATTATGGAAAGAAAAACGTAGAAGAGGAGGCAGAGCCTCTAGATGAGTGACAGATTATAAAAAGATGCTGTGGACTTCTTAAACCAAAACAAATGTCAAAGATTTTTTAGAAGTAGAGGAATAAGAACCTTAAACAAAATCATAGTATCAAGTTGAGATGCCACAGAGGCTGTGTGTTTGACACTTCATATAATAAGAAATATATCAGTGCCTATAAACCTAAATACTTTAATAAATGAAATGCAAATAATTTGTTAGCTTATTACTAACACAGAAGACTGTCCATAAGCAGCTCTAATAAGATATAACCCAAATAACATTGCTACTCGGGCATAAATACCAACTCATGAAAAGAAAACCTGCTTCAAATGGCACGGCGTAATTTTGCAGTTAACAGGGGGAAAGTCAGCCTGTGATGCGACGTGTTTGCAAGAGGGTCTGCATTTCAAACATATACCACTACACAGGACAAGAGCTGATTTTCCTTTTTGTATTTTGGATAGGGGTCACTTTTCACACAAAAAAAAAAATAATGCCTACGTTTACTAATAGAAAGTTATATATTACTTACGTATTTATAAATCATTTTGAATGTTGATAAGTAATCTCTTTTAATATTAATGCTACCAATCATATTTAAGATTAGGCATGCAGGCAAATAGTACAAGTGATGAAAAACAGGGAAATACTTTTCTTCCCACTGAACTGCATGGGAATTTTATCCACTGAAAGCCTCCCAGAAATCCTTAGGGCAACCTGAGGTTCCCCAAGCAAGACTGATAAGAAATCTCAGCTTGTTATCTGATGTTTACAAAGCACAGTGCTTTTAATATTTAATATTTCATGATGATGATGATTATGCTAACAATCTCTAGGCAGGAACAAACAGGTACAGGAAAAAGTCGTGAAGGGGAGTCAAGCTTAGGGTTACTCAGTTAACCACCTGTCCTTTAGCTGAGTAAACGTCTACACCTGTCTTTTAAGTGTTCATTTCTAGTGAAGTTCTACTTACAGCCTTTAGGTAAAGAGGAGGATTCTAAGAGCACACACTGAGGTTAAGTTTCTCTTACAGTTACCATCACTAATAGCTGATAAGAGGCAAAAACTGACGAGCATTATAAAAAGTTACAAGTAGTGAATATTTTTAAAGACATGTGACTTAATATGTTCAGTGGTCATCGTCAATTATTTGAAAATAGCTAGGCTAGAACAACCACTTAAAGGTAGTACAGGAACCTATCTTAATAAATAAACAAGACTTAAAGTGCTTCACAATCTCTAAAAAGTTGACTCTCCAAAGTAATTTTAACTTTGCTCTAGCAAAATCTCTCTTCTACTCATCTGTACACACCAAATATAATCTATATTTATATCTATGTTTGTATATCTGTATCTCTATATATCTATATAGATACAGGTGCATATAGATATGCAGAGGTATCTGTATAGACTCCATATATAGGGAGATGCAGAGAGACAGAGAGAGAGAGAGAGAGATCATTTTTATGGACAATCCAAATCAAATGATGTCCATAAATTGTCTCTCACTGCGGATGGTACCCAAGTACACAAAGGTGCCATACAAGTGTTGATCTTCTTCTCCCTTCCCTTTCTGTGAGGGAAAATTCACAGCACGATTTCCTCACCCTCCCTTGAGCCCTGATAACAACTTGTGAACTCCCTCTGCTCTCTAGCAAAGGCACCCCTGAGCAGGGCAGAAGAGCCAACTTTAGACCGTCTAACTTGCCCTCCAGTGGGCTGCTTTACTCAATACACAGGGTTTAAATGTTTGACAGAGGGAACACCTTCCACAACCTCAATCTTCCCTCACGCTGCCCAGAAACACGTGCCTGGCAATCTCCACCCTGCTCTGGGTAGAGTTTCATCCAGAGCTTTCACACAGTGAGTGCCAACCCCCAGGAGCTGTTATCCTTTTACTTGACTGAGCAGAATAGATTGGAACCAAAAGGCCTGGGAAGGCCCGTGCCAGGCGGGCAGTGCTAAGAGTGAAGAAGAATCACCCAACAGGAAAGATTAACCCTCCACTCATCCTGACACCCCAGAACCCCCAAAAGAGGCTGGTGAATTTTAATGTGTACTACACATACTGTCAGATAAGATCCACCTGTGATCCAAACACTGAGAACTGACAGTTTCCATTATTTCTCTTATGGTCACCATTTGCACAACTGAATGGGAAGCAGGGTTGGGAGAGAGAAAACAATGGCTAATCCAATGGTCACTGATAACTGGATTTGCAATTGCAGCCAGAGAGGCAGCTTAGAGAGACACATAAATGCACACATTCACACTCTCATCCTACCCACATTGTCCATCTCCAACTCTATTATGGGTTCCCTTTTAGCACTGGCCTAAGCCCCGGCTGGGTAATAGGAAGAATAGTCTTTAGTTGCTATAGACAGATAATCCACCATATAGTTAATGCACTCATGGCTAATCAAGTATTAAATATTTAATATTAGTTCACATAATTCCCTCCTCTCACATACCTCTCACATAGGTAAATGAGATAGGGACAATGCCATAGGACTAAAACAATAACCAAGAAGTAGGAAAAGTGCCCCGAGAGACTTAAATAGCCTGAATAAGGCCAACTGCAGAATCTTCCTGGCTATGGTTCTCCTCACCCTCCCAGAAAAGAGAAGGACAACATTCAGACATAGCACCATGTAATCATACTTTTAGAGTTGAAATAACCTTAAAACATCACATGATTCAACCTTTTCATTTACCAGTGAGCCAACTGAAGCCAAAAGCCAGTGAATAACATAGAGACTGGGACTCTCGGTGCTCCCAGACATAGAAAGTTTCCTTGCCCACTTTCCCACTAGTACTGCCATGGTACCAGCCCACCATTGCCATCCCTCCCGTCTTCCAATGTCTTCAAAACACAGAAGAAGAAAAAAAATTCGTCCTTTCAAGTTCGTAATTACCTAGAAGGAAAAAGGGGCTTAGGAATTCTCTGAAAATGTTTCTGTCTTATAGAATGACCAGTTTAAATCCACAACCCTTAGCTCCATAAACTGCCCCAAATATGAAAATGTTCTGCCTGTGACCTCTGTCCTCCACTGATCACCAATGGTCACTTTGAGAAACGGCAGAAAACTTTTAGTCTTTCCCTCTATGTCCTCCATTACACTTAACCAATTAAAATATTTAGAACGGTTACAGAATTTTTAGAGCTAAAAAAAAAAAGCATCTTAAAGAAAATACAGCTCGACATTCTCACCTTACAGATGGATACATGAGCCTGGAGAGGTTAAAGTGATTTGCTTGTGGTAACACTGACAGTAACTGTATTAACAGGGACAAGGACCTAGACTTTCTCAGGGCAGTGCTCATCCCAAGGACGAAGAGCTTATGAAAAGCAGAGGCCAGCCAGGCTGTGTCTTCTTTCTCTCTCGCCTTTTCATAAGCTCCTCCCATCGCTTCTTGGCCTTTTGGCTAAGGTCAAGTGTGAAGCTCTTCCAACACCTTCCATTCTTCTCCTCTGTTCTTTCCACCTCCTATTCTCCCAGGTGCTTCTTCTCGTTCTCACCCATCTCCCTTTCCAAACTCCTTTCTGGCTGCAGAGGGAACAGACCTCATGCCTCCACAGAATGGCACATGAATTTCCCAAATTGCTCACAGCAGAAATCCAGAAGCAATCGCTCCCATGTACCCTTATGTCTCTCCGCAGGTCCTGCCAGTCCAACCCAGGTGTGTCTTTTGTCTCCACGCTAGTATAACTGAAAAATCATCTCTCAGTTGAATCTCAGCAACAGTCTCCCACATTCATCTTTGTCCTCCTGGGATGTTCTCTCCATCTATCAGCAAAAGGGATCTTTTCTAAAAATTGCAAATTTGGGGGGGGTGGCGCCTGGGTGGCTCAGTCGGTTAAGCATCAGATTTCGGCTCAGGCCATGATCTCGAGGTTTGTGAGTTCGAGCCCTGCGTCAGGCTCTGTGCTGATGGCTGAGAGCCTGCAGCCTGCTTCAAAATCTGTGTCTTCCTCTCTCTCTGCCTGTCCCCTGCTCGCACTCTGTCTCTGTCTCTGTCTCTGTCTCTGTCTCTCTCTCTCAAAAATAAATAAACATTAAAAAAAAACTTAATGTAAATTTTGTCTGGTTACTTTCCTGCTTAAAACTCTTCTGCAATGGCTCCCCAGTGCATACTCAATAAAATCCTAAATCTTTAGCATAGCATAAAAGGCCATGAATCATCAGGGTCTTATCTACCTCAGGCCACGTTCGCTCTGTTCACATGGTCCAGCCTCAATGTTCTCATTTCCACTTCTCAAATAGGCCGATCTCTTTCTCACCTTTGGGCCTTCACACATGCCTGCCTGTGATGTTTCCATCATTCTTGCCCTAGATGGCTCCTGTGCATGCTTTAGAGTTCAACTTCATGTCACTCTATGGGAAATATATACCCGTTTCCCACCCAAACTCACCCACATACATGATCCGCTCTCTACATTATCACACCAACAACCTTGTCCTTAAATAATGACTGGTTTATTTGATCATACATTCATTGTGGCCTGCACTGGAATATGTTATGGCATTCAATGATACATGTGAGCCCAGAAAAGCAACATATCAGAATTTATACCTGCAACTGTTCTTAGCATTTTGATAAGCTTAAAGAAAAACAAAGCGCTGTGCATCAGTTAAAGCTAATAAGAAGAGTTAACACGGATACTAATCAACTAATTTGTTGATTACTGGATATCAGTATTAGCTCCAGTCTGAAAGCATTCTGCAGTCACAGCAATCGCTGGCAATAAATTACAAGCAGGGAGTATATCCAAGGGAGGCAGTATCTTAAATTTACTGGGTTCATCCTGAGGACTTCAAATTAGTTTACTAGTACTCCTAGCAAAACTAGGAGACAGGGAGGCACAAATGCTATTTCTCTGTGGAAGAAAACTGAGGTTCAGAAATTAAGTAATTTGTCGATGGCTTACTGCCAATACCATAGTATTTTTCAGGTATTACCCAAGAAACCTCAGAGCATCTCTGGTAGGGAGATGAGAAGATAGGTCATTAACTGCACTTTGCATAAAGGAAATGTAACCACATAAGCATGATTGGCCTCATGTCACCCACAAAGGCAGGGCAGAGCCGGAAATAGAAATAGGTTCTGAGACTCCTGGTTCTCGACTATGTTCTCTAACCCACGGCATAGACTGGATAAAAGTACCTGAACAATCAGATACTGATCTAATTTGCCAAATACATGTATCCATTGGATTCAATTATAAGCTTTCATTCCACATCCCAGACATTGTCTCTATTTTTCAGTAGGGACAGAATTACCTGTTGAAAATTTAATAATCAGCTGGAGGTGGGGTGGCGACTTAACAAAACTACAAATGTGCAGTTCTGGCCCTCTAAAGCTGATATGTTGGCCAATATCACTAAAATTCAAAACCTATTTTTTTCAGAAGTTTTGGCCTGCTAAAAGTTATTAAGCATTCCACCATGAAAAGAGTCAGTAAAACAATGTCTCAAGAGGCTGAAGTAGAGTCTATTCTCCTTTCAAAGTCAGCAGACTATAAAGAAAGGTGAACACATTGGATACAGCACTGCCTTCTAACTCTAACTCCATGGAAAGGTAAAAACAATTAACCAGATTTAAAAGCTTTTGCAGCTCTTCAGAGAAGGGAGTTATTTAAGTCACCTATACTGCTGATTCAATGGATATCACCCACCACGCTCCCTACCTTCGCCTTCACCCCACCAGGCAATCAGCAGCCTCAGGGGCACAGTGTTTGGAACCTCCTGTGAGCTCCTGTCATGGCAGGTTCTCACCTCAGTCCTCTAAATGCTAGCAGCCAAAAAAGCAAAATAAAATTTTAAAAAATAAAACAAAACCCCACCAGCAAGCTCACCACAGCAACAAGAAAGCCTCAACTGAGCCTTACTCAGCTTTATTCTAATCTTCCTCTATTCTCTCTCATCAGACCCAATTCTCAATTCCCCCAGTGATTCTGCATTTTGTGATGACAAAAATGGGGAGATACTTAGCTCAGGTTTATTTCTATACTATTGCATAATCTCATCTAATTGGCACCTAAATTATATAATAACCAACAAAGAACATGATTATTCTAGTCTATGCTGGGTGGGGAGGAGGAATATATACATCTCATATAAGATGTGTTTATTTATGTACATATATATTTACATATATATACAACTGACCCCTGAATCCTCTTCATTGGTGGGAAAGTGCCATACACTTAAATCTTCTCCAAAATAGCACTTTTACAGGCTTTATTAGACAACAGCCACACACTTGTATTTTACCCTGTATACAATCATGGAAGACAATTTAACAAATTGGGGGCAATATGGATTAGAGCAGTGTGATTACGAAAATTAGATCTCGCGCCCAGAGCTTAAAGGCAACCAGAATGAGTCCAAAGAGAAATAGACATCAGGCCTTGGGAAACTTCACTTGACCATTCTAGCTTGCCTTTTCCAACATAAGATGCAAGTGTGGTTAGGAAGGCAAAGGATAGCTGTTGGTAAAAATGAATTAAGCAAATAAAAACCTTTTAAGCCAGTTAGAATTTTTTGGAATGATAATAATCACAGAAAATTATTGGTGAAATTGTATCAATCAGAAAGACAAAGTACAGAAAGTGATTCCGTATAAAGCACCCCTATCCCCAATGCCAGGTACAGCAGCAACGTAATTTCTGACAATTATTGCAACGCTTCCTTGGTAAATGGCATGTTCTATTATTCTCATTTTACAGAGCAAGAAACCCAAAATCCAAACTGCAATTTGCTTCCTTCACTTATGCAATGATTCAGCAATAGATCAGGCAAAAGTTTTAAAACTTTTATTCCCAAACTGACGCTGAGCCACCACGTTTCAACAACTTTAGCAAGTATTTCAATTTTTAAAAATGAGATAATAAAAAAATACGCCAAACATGTCGCCAAATATCAAACAATATGTTTCATAAATATGACCAGATAAAAAGTTTCTAAAACAAAAATCTATAGACAAAATTGCTGCAAGAACATTATTTCGGAATTTCTGGATCCTTGCAGAACACAACCCAAGCACCAAGTTCAATTTCTTATGGTTTACTGTGAAAAAAGAATGTAGACACCTAGGACAGAAAGTGTCCTCATGAGGGCTTTAGCCCAAACTGTACTAACCGGGAAATTCTCTATAATTGGAAAGTTCTGGGAAGGAATGTCTCATTCCAGTTTCAAAACCCAAGGAACTAACATCGGATTCCCTTGAAGCTAAAGAACTCTATATGCAAATATTTAACTTCACTGATGTGGCAGGAGGTGTCAAATAGCTCCTGAGCTAAGTGTTGCCTGCGTTAGGGACCCTGGCGGGCTTTCAGCTGAGGCCATGATGGGAAAGAAGCAGGGCACTGAGAAAGGTCTGTGTGAGCACAACCTGCTCTGGGAAACCCACGCTGTTATTCAAGGATCAACCCTTACACACCTCGCCACATTTCTTTAAAGCTCTCTGGTGGGTGGATACAGGTTTCTTTTAAGAAGGCTTTTCCTTCAGCAATATTCGCCCAAGTGTTTCCTCTGTACACACAGTTTCTGAGCAATAAGAGTGAACAGCGGAGAAGAGGTCAGCAAAATGCAACCGGACACTTACATCCAGTGCTCAGAATAGCCCTAGCTCCAACCTGGCCCCTCCCTTCCCATCCGATAGGTTTTCATTCACTCCTTCTTGGCAATTACGTTTTCAACCATTGTAATTATTAACAAATGTCCACCCAGCCCCACTTTTTCCTTAGGATACTACCTCCTCCAATACACATAAATACGTCATCATGATATCCTCTAGGGAAAATAGGGTTAAGTCATTATGATTTCATCTCAGTAAAATGTGGAGATCCTGACCTCCAAAAAGACAATCGTCACCATTTCATCAGTGTAGCCTCGCTCTACGAAAACCAGAGTGGAAGGAAAGAGAGTAATGCAGACATGTTTCAGGGTCCTCTTTTACTTACGAGTGTGGACATAGAAACAATATAAATATGTCAGTGATCTCTGCAAAATCAAATAGCAGTAACAGCAAGGACAGGATCTTTAGAGGCTGTATTGTCTCATTTGATTAAGAGTACTAAGGGCACCAAATTTCTGGCTACAAGTTTAAACAAAGACGTTACAGGAGTATATAAAGTAATTCTACCTATGCTTTACGTAGTTTGTATTATATATTCACTTATTCAATTCCTTCTTGTAACAAATATTTAGGAAACATCTACTCTGTCCCAGACCCTGCTCTGCTTTTTTGCTTTTATTTCCCTAAAAATAATCCTCCCTTAAATTCCATGAATCTTTAACAATTCTCTCCTTTAATGTCCATCAGCAGACATGGGAATTTGTAAAATTCTTCTTCCATTTGGACAGATGGGAGCACACTTCCTTCTGGACTTGGTTTTGAACAGAAGAGGAAAACCACCACAATATATCACAACAGCTTTGAGAGCACTGATCACAACTTCAGAAATGGAGACACATTTCAGCCAATATTGTCTTGCTGTATTTTATGCTTCCTGAGTTGCTGGTTAGACCATGTTAAGAAAAGGCCCCTCCTCATAAAGTCAGAGTTGCCAATGCCTGCTGGGAAGTTACCTAGCCCTGCAGAGCCAAGGCCTTATCTCAAAGGATAAGGTGGAGTTTGCTCTTTTCCCCTATTGCAAAATATGAGAATATTAAGTAATCTGTTTATATCATACAGATCCAAAATCTTGCCTGCCTTTTTTAAGGATAAAACATCCATAGGATTTCCTTCTGTTTGGAAAAAGCTACCTGGGACTCTTCAGATCTCAACCCTGATTCACAGAATAAAATCCGGCAATTTCCCCTAAGTGTGTTCGAAATGAAAACTTAGTGTGTTTGTCCCTCATGGCCAGCGTTTCTGGATCATTCTGGTGATGTCGATTACCAATTTGTCATCTACAGACCGATTCTGTGGAAGTGCCGAGGCTGGAGCTGGAGTCTTTTGGTACAGAAACAAGTATGAGTATCTGATACTATGAAATTTTTAAATGAGTATATCCACAGTAACCCTTCTGTGCCAAAAAATGTTAACTTTACAAAACTATACATGCATACATATACACTGATACGAGGTAACCAATGAAAGAACAGATATAAAAGCTCCTCTTTATTTTAAAGATTAAAGTGGTACTTGGTTGCCTTTTTAAAGAGTATCTCTTTAAATCATTAACACAAATGCACACGAAGGAAATTATGTGAAAATGAGGTTTAGGTCTTTAAATATATCCCACATAAATTCATTATTTAAACAGAGGATGACTCCTCTTCTGACTCACTCTATTCTCAGTGAGCTTTGCAGTTGATGGTTTTCTACTGAGTTTTTAGACCGTGGATTAAGCATCATGCCACCCCCAGAGAGTAAAGTTGAACCAGGTGAACTGAGGGTGTGGTTGGAAGGCTCAGTCTGTCGCCCCTTCACAGAACGACAGCGGTAAAAGAACTGCTGAGCTGAATCCAATGATCACAAATTAAGAGACCCTAAGAAGACTTTTAAAAGCACGAACACTTCAAAGTAACGAGAGCTACTGGACCTCAGTCACACTCATAATCGCTTATTGGGAGCATATCTGATTGGTGCAAATTACTTCAAACAACAAAATTTTATTTTAAGTTTCCTTTTGCCAAGTGTGCTGCATTATACTTCAACCATGTTTACCCTAGAAGAGAAATACCTATGTGGATAAAAGGAAACATTTAATAATATAAATGAAAGGTAGGCCCGCTCCTTGCACTTGCGCTTTCTGATGCTTAAAACTGGAGCCCTTACTTCTTCCACAATTGCACCAGAAACTCAACCACTTCAGAACAAAGAGAAAAGTCTGCTTTCCTTCAAATACACCCTTCTCTTTGCAGTTAAAGCTATGAGATGGACTCGTGTCCTTGAGGAAAACAGTCCCTTTCAAACTATGAATCCTCATTAGAGGTCTTGACAGTTTTCATTCCCAACCACTGAGACCACGAATAAGCCATAAAACCCATCCATCTCAACATCTTTATACTTCACCTGGAGTGACTATAAAATCTAAGTGATTCCACTCCCACAAGATGAAGCCAGGTGAGGAAAATGAGAGGGTCAGCTAAGAAGGCACTGAATTAGAAATAAATAGTCCCTGAATGCAGTTTCAAGATTGTACTGTAGAAGAGCCTGCCCTGGTGGATATTCTCCACCAGATAACGACACCATCAGCAACCATCCTTATAGGGTCTCAAAATTCAGGAACAGGCACCTAGTGAAACATGCCTCAAAAGAAGCGTAATCAGCTCAGGCTCCAATCAACATGAAAGATAATCATTAAAACCCAAGTCGTATCAGAAGACAAAAATACACAATATCCATGAGGCAAGTTCAATCATCACAAAGCCAAACCATTTTACAGATGTGTCTACCACGCCTTGTTGTCTTTCCGCTTCTTCTCAGAGAAACTTGCCTACAGATCTGTTCATGACGTTCGTGCTTGAAAATCGAGCATAATACTTTGGGAAATAAACTTCTTAGTGAACACCTTAAGAAACCCATGTACAATATCCTATTGCAGTACAGTGCTGTCAATCCTACAGACCTTATAAACCCAAGAAGTGATTTACATCTCCTGTGAACTTAGCGAGAACATTATTCTCAAGGAAAACACACACACACGCAGTACATCTCATTCCCAAGCCTTCTCGCTGATTTTTTAACTTTAATTGTCCCGAAAGTATACATTCATTCAATCCTACCATATTTCTTACATTCATATGCTGTAACTTTAAGATTCTTATCTCCTCATTAATACTGGGACAGTGACAGAGTCACCACAACGGAGACTTAACACAGGGGCACAAGAATCTCAAGACAAAAGTTTTACAATTTTGCTCTCACTAACTTGACATTTTCCCACAGTCATGTTGTAAAAGTGCAAGGAACCCATAAAACAATATGAAAGAAAATACTGTAGTTTCCTTTTTCCTAAGTAACTTGGGCATCAAATTCTTATTAGTCAGAGTCAGGAGCATAAATGAGGAAAGGAGGGAAATGGGGGGTGAGGAGACTACACAGTCAGAAGAAACTTAGTAAGCAAACGTGAGAAACATCGTAATGACCACACTATTCCAACTATTCCAGGAGGCACGAGAGCATCGCGTGCCCAGAACCTGGTCTTCAGTCTGGTTGAAGAATCACTCCAGAACACACAGTATTCTTTTTTCCAACCCCCCACCCCCACCCCACTGGTCCAAGTTTTGGGTAGGCATTAAATGTTTACCAAATGGTACCAATCAGACTACAGTTTCCAAAACACGTACGAATTGTCTCTCAGGTGATTCTAAAGGGCAGAATTTATGACATAGTTCACTTGCAAGTTTCATTTAACTTTAGGAATACTGTCTACAACTCTGATTATTTTTTTAAATCTCTTTGTAAATATTTATAGTACCTTGTATATCTGTGATGCCCTCACATTATTACTTGAATAAATATTAATTAAGCCCTATCTTTTCACTATCAAATAAACAGTATTATTCCCACATTATTGATAAGTCAAAAGACAAGAAAAGAGAGGCACACTAAAAGCAAAATAGCACTAACTAAAATTTAACTCTTATTTGTTTTTTAACAGACACTGGGAAACACTAACAAAAGAGGTCCTGGAGGTTTTTTAAGTAAAAAACTGTTTGTCCATCATTTCCTAACTGAAACTCATCCATGATTACACCTCTGTCTATCCTCAGTTTACACCCATTTTTGCTGCAACAATGATATCATTCTCCTTCTATAACATCTGTTTCTCTACCCTGCAAGATTTAGGAAAGAATATTAGAAGATGCTGCCAAATACATTTAGATAAATCTAGCAGCTTCTTTGAATTAGTCATTGCAAGGTGGTAACTATCTGGCGAAACATGTATTTTAGACAGAAAGGCACAGCTACCATAGGCACCTGCTTCAAAAGTAAGACGCCCCCCTTTTTTTAACCATGCAGGAACACACTGATTCAGATTCTAATGGTCCAATGAAGTTCTTAAAATTACTTTCTGTGTTGAGGCAAAATGTGCAGACTAATAAAACTCCATAGAAAAGCTTTCATTTTTAACTTCAAGAATATAAGATCTATGAAATGTATGGATGCTATTTTCTACAAAGACACGAGTGTATGAACATATACCTCCCCAGCCCCATGAAGCTCACCTTCTACTTCTTCTTCATCACACACATGTTTAAGGAAGGAGGCTCCTCTGTCCAGGACAGCTTCATCCTCCATCCTATAGTAATAAAAAAGAAAAAAAGAATGCTCAGACTTCTCCTGGAGTGAGCCACTTGAAGTAGCCCAGCTTCTGGGCAGGTTAACCTGCAAGCTGCTGTTCATGTTAACAGGGCAGAGTCACTCTTCGTTTGGTGTCTGCTACTCCTTCACGCAGCTCCTCTTAGCTGGTGCTTGAGAATATGCCGGTCCCACATAGCTTCAGTTCTAACCTTGAGAGGGCACCCACATGGACAGGTGAGAGAAAATCATCTCAGTCCCATAGGCTGGATGTTAGGGGTTCTCCCTTTGGGATTTGCAAAAAGGAAAAAAAAAAAAAAGATGAAAGCAAAAAAAAAAAAAAAATACCAAGAGAGGAAGTTTGGTTTGTCTGGAGTGCTCGTGATGATCGTTTGTGGAAATCCAGCTTCAGTGCTTAGCTCTTTAAACACCCACTGCATAAAAATGTATACCCTCACACACACACACACATGCACACCCACCCACACACAGAAAACGACAGGGAGTTAGGCTAGTGCACAGTGGGAGCCTAGCTTCCAGCCAGCCTCTTAATACCAGCACAGCCCAGTATTCTCTGTTGAGTGGCAAGCTTTGAGTCACATGTTGGCCTTACGGAAATCTGACATCTGAGGATTATCCAGCAACCCGGCTTCAGCAACAGTCACATATATATGCCACCCATTCATTCATTTTCCACATTCTTATCACACATCTCTACGTATATCTATCCTGTTAACTCTTCCCTGAAGGGCACAAAGTTCTTCGGTTTATAGCCACATTATGCTGTCCTCCTATCTCCTTACATAATAGGATCTGCTCTGCAATTTCATATGCTAAATAAGACCTCAGAATCCATCCAAGTAATGACAGCGTTTATACGGCCTCCTGATGCCAAACATGTTTCTTAGTTTATAGAATGAGTTAAGGTTTATTTCCATACTCTGTGACTTCTTTTCATTGCATTAACTTTGACATTCAGAATTCCATGAACTCTATTTATAGACAAAGCAGAAAAAAATCCCGAATTGCTCAAATGCTGCTTGTGTCGCACCGGTCTAGAAACAAAGAACTTTCTCTGGAGACAGCTGCTCTATGTCATACCGTACATAAGCTCTGCCAGAGAACCAAATGTTCACTCTGTATTCTATTCATCCAATTATATGCTCAGGCACTGAATATTGTAAGTCTGTTTTCCATATTGTCCGTATAACTTATTCTTGTGCTTCAGATATTTGTTATAATCTGTGTGGATATGCACTGAATTCACATTTTCCTCTTTTCTATTTTAGGAGCATATCCATCTTGCAAAGCAACCATCTGAGCATAAAAAGTCAGAAATTCGGTGTCAGGTAGACTCGGATTTAAAAAATCTGGCACTTCCACTTAATATATGTATCACCTGGAGCAAAGTATTTAACTCTTTGAGCCTCAGTTTTTCCACTTATGAAACTGGGGTAACAATATCAACCTTGTAGAACTGCTTTGAGATTCAAATTAGGTAACATACGTGAAAACACTCAGTTTTGTGCCTTGTGCCTACTACATGTTTAATGAAGGTAAGTTTCCTTCCTTTCTTCTTTCCTTCTTTCTTTTTACCCTGACCTTTACTGGTGTACAGTGCCATTAAGAAACTTATGACCTTTGGGGCACCTGGGTGGCTCAGTCGGTTAAGATTCCGACTTCCGCTCAGGTCATGCTCTCGCAGTTCCTCAATTCAAGCCCCACCGTGGGCTCTGCTGACAGCTCGGAGCCTGGAGCCTGCTTCGGATTCTGTGTCTCCCTCTCTCTTTCTGCCCCTCCCCTGCTTGCACTCTGTCTCTTTCTCTCTCCCTCAAAAATAAACATTAAAAGAAAATTTTTTTAAAGAAACTCATTGCCTTTGGACATCTGCAGAATATCTTCTTTCAGGGATATGGGTCTTGTATGCAATAGTTTATCCTGATATATGTCTTTTTCCTTCTCTATACTCAAACTAAAAATATGAAACTAATTGCAAATAGGACACAGATCAGCCATCAGGATTATAGTAGAAAAGAAAATGCCTTGAGGACTTGAGAAGTCAAATAATTTACCAGCCTCCCTGAGCTTCAGATTGCCATGAAGATTAAAAACTACAACATATTTACCAATTCATCCAGGCACTCCTCAAAGGGAGGGGGAATGTATTCATTAATATGACAGATAAAATTCCTAATAAAATAATAATAAAGAGATGAACAAGGTAATCTTAGATAGCATTAAGTGCTTTGCACAAAATACAATGAGGCAGGGGGTTACTTGGCATAAGGTGGTTCAGAAGACGCTTCCAAGGAGGTGACATTTGAGGAGAGACAAAAATGATAGGGAGGAACCAGGTATTTAAAGATGTGAGGGCAGAGTGTTCCAAGCAAAGGGAACAGCAAACGCAAAGGCCCTAAGGTAGGAACAAGTATAGCAAGTTTCAGGATGAGAAATGAGGTCAGTGAGGTTGGACAGAAAGAAGGTCAACAGTAGTTGACAATACCGGAGGAAACAGGCCCATGCAGGCCATGGGAAGTAGTCGAAATTTTAGGTGTTGTGGAAGCCACTGAAGAATTTTGTTTTGTTTTTTTGTTTTGTTTGGTCTTATGAGGTAAAGCTAACATATAACATTGTATTAGTTTCACATGTACAACATGATTCAATTTTTGTGCATATTGCGAAATGATCACCACAGTAAGTTTAGTTAATATCTGTCACCACACCACCATACAAGATTTTTTTCTTGTATGGAGAACTTTTGAGATCTACACTCTTAGCAACTTTCAAATATGCAGTACAGTATTACTGACTATAGTTAAGAGTTTTAAGACAGAAAATGACCCGAGCCATTTTACCTTTTTCAAGAATCACTCTGGCTGCTATGTGAAAAGTGGATAATCAGGAGACCAAAGAATCCAGGAAACTATCTTAGGAACCCAGGGAAGGCTGTGGGAGAAACAGGTTGTGGGGAAGGAATCAACAGTTCTTTCCTGGCCACTTTACAGTGGGGATGCTTACTTCATATGAAAAAAGGAGCCGTCAAGGACACAGCTAAATGTCCAAGTCTGGAGCTCACGAGCCTAGGGCTGGAGGATCAATGAACAAAGCTGGTAACCTGCACCTATTACTGGATGAGCTCATGCAGGAAGAAAATATAGAAATCGAGGTACAGACTGAAGACCAAGTGCTGGACCATGTCAACATTTATAAGCCGAGCAGAGGAACAGTCAGAGGTAAAAGAAAAACCAGAAAAGATTGATGTCAAGGAGGTACTGCTACTAAGAGGCTGAGAAAGATGGAGACAGAGAAGTAAAAACTTGACTTGGCAACATGGAGGTCATTGCTGACAATGACCACAGCACCTGAAACATACCAAACACAGTGCTAGACACACAGAGGGCATTCAATCAAATCCTTTTCTCTTTCCTCCCTTATCCCCTCAGTCAATTAGCAAATATTTACTGAGTACCTACTAGGTGCCAGGCATACTGCTAGACACAGGAGACACAGTGATGAGCAAGACAGATAGGGCTCCACTACAATCCCATCTGCCTTCTCGAGGATTTCCCCTAGCAATCTGGGACAGTCAGTCCAAAGGGCAAGAGGTCATCAGCAACACACTTGTAGACATAGAGAAGGATGGCAGCTTAATGGGGAAACTTTTTTTGAAGACCTCAGAAGCACAGCAAAATTCTGGAGGGCTATACTACTGCAGGCATGTGAATAGTCCTGTCTCCCCTTTGGAAAACAAAGAGCAGTTTAGCCCACACTTCTTCTCAGCACTAACCCTTTCCTGTCTTAGTGGTCCGTCTACAGGATCCAACAATTTCCTGTAGAACATCGCTTCTGCACCCCACCACAATCAAGCTGATCCTAAAGTCCTTTAGTGACATTTTATGCATTTCCTAAATAAAATGTTTGGCCTCTGTACCTAAGCCCTTCCTAAAATGGCATGTAACAAGCAACTGAGGCAGAAGTAAAGGAAGAAAATCAGTAGCTACTGAAGGAGACCAAGGAAAGTTTAATGCCCAGAGCCCTCTTCCTAGGTGGAGGAGGAACCATCGAGCCTAACTGAAGCACTGTCCCGTGCACCATCTGAGTTAGCGAAAATAATGATGGGTGCATTCCTTGGCTCTTTGATACATATTTCACATTCCCTCCAAGACTATACATAGCAAGTAATCAGAAACCTAGTTCCTTCTGAGGGACAATGAGGAGCATCTGGAAGCAGCCTCTTCCCTGTAGGAAGCGGAAAAAAAAAGAGCGCCACAGACTGAAAACATAAAACCTGCGTGTCACAGTGGCCTTTCTCCAAAGCAGCCCTCTCCTCTTCACAAGCAAGTGCCTCCGCACCAAGTTACAGGGGACTTAACAACTTTCTTCCATCTTCATACTGACAAACGTCAATTATTTGGGTTTGTGTTCCCCTCCTAAAAGCCTCTCCACAGTTGCTTGCTATTATTAGTAAGACAGAGATATCTTTTAACATGACCATCTGACCCAACCAGTTTTCCCTTCTATCAGGAGGAAGAAATTAACTCATCCAATCCCTAAGCAGGCCCCCAAATCCATTTGTAAAGTGTTCCTTTCACATGAGCTGCCTCTGCTGCAAGCAAACAAAGAAAGAAGGGAAGGAGCATGCTTCTAAAACAGCTCCCCGAGCTGCTCACATCGCCAGCATGAGGCAAAGTTCAGAATAGATTTGGAAGCTTCTCACCAGCATCACGGGGATAAGGGTCATACCAGTCAGTATAAAATCCACATGGGGCCCGTGCTGCCTTCCTTCCACAGGGCCTCTGACAGAAGAAGTCAGACCCCTTCCTCCAAAGTCCACACCCAACGTGGGGTTTCTCTTATTCTCTGTTATTCTGGGACACTAACATGATTTAACTGTAACACATGTCAAATCTGCTGCCAAATGGACCGGCTTTCACCAGCCGGTCCTCATCACTGAGCAGGCTTGTAAGGGTGACTTAAGCCCGGCACGAGAAACATTTGTGCAAAACTGTCAACCATTGGGCCTCGGGCACCCATCTACATTCCACCCCTCCGAGTTCCCACCCCCGGAGCCCTCGCCAACTGCCAACGTGCTCACCAGCTAGTCCACACAGCGCGAGCAGCTGCCACTCAGCCAGTCAGCAAGTGGCGGGCTGCCAGCACTCAGGCTTCAGGACGCAAGCCTGCCTGTCACAGTGCTGCTAAAGGTTGAAGGTCTTCGGGCGCGCTGGCCTCTAGATTCGCCTCACTTGCCCTCCCACCGCCCTGCTCCCACCCCTCCCGCTATGCCTCCCACGGCAGCATTTCACTGTCTCTATAGTAACAGCATCTGGTTTCGGGGTTAGAACTTCACACGGAGCGATTCTCCTCTTAACCTCTGGCTTTTGCCGAGGGATGCACGAGCCAAAAGGCCACTGCTTGAGGCGGGGCTACCTGTCCCCTGGTCATGTGGTGAGCTGCAGGGTCCCAGCAGCAGCAGCAGCAGCAGCGCTCAGAGCCGGACAAGAGGAAAACAGATCCTCCAACCCTGGCACGCTGGCCCGTGCACGAAGGACCCACTCTGGGGCTTGCAGCCCCAGATCCAAAGCCCCCGGCCCTCTCTCCTCGACGCCCTCCACACTGGGCCTTTCTGACAACTCCCAAAAAGACACCAGAGGATGGTGTCCTATGGAAGAGAATAGCTCCAGGTTTTACATGTCCATACCTGAGTCTGAGAGTGCTGATTCTTTCTGTTCATACAGCTCAAAGTGCATTAGTTAACCTCGTATTTTAACCCACCCCACTTTATCCTCACTAGCTTGATCTGTTTACAACACGCAATGAACTCCATAATCTCTCACTTTACTGCAGCCTTCCTGCACATAGCAAATGTTTAAACAGTTCTTTACCCACGTGCCCTCACACACACCAAAGTGATGCATGCAGAGGGGCAGACAAATACTAGAATGTAAGGAGTTTTATTATCATTGGCCATGGCTGCCATGAAAATTATATCTTCGGCATGCATGAGGGCCTTTACTTAGGGACTAAGAGGTGTCAGTCTCAAATCTCAGAACTCAAAAGCAGGTCGTCCCTGCAACTTTGCCAGTTGTGATCTTAAAACAGAGGGGAGGCAAAAATCAGCATTTTCACAGGTCTTTTTCAGGAGCCACACAGAAAGCTACAATCAGTACTGACATCTAAAATTATACACTCACACACATATCTCTGAATTCTATTCCCTATTCAAGTCGTCTCTAAGAACTGGGGAACGATTTTCATTACAAATCATTTACAAACATGATGTTTTCTTTCAAATTTTTTAAACTGCGCAGCGTTTTATTGGTGCCTTTGTTGTTTTGGAAAATCTGCTTTCCACACTTTCAACATACAATTAGAGAACAATATCAAGTCTCCAAACCTTAGGCGACTGACGGGTGATCGAGCTCTGTGGCTGCAAAGAACACTGCCATCTTTTGGCGACACGTGTTCACTACAGGGAAGCGGAGGGCAAGGGCAGAGAAAATGCTCCAAGTGTTCCCTTCGAAACTTCAGCAGGTCTCACAAGGGCCTTTCACTCCCCAGGGAGGAAGAGACAAGAACGCAGCTGTTGACTTAACTGTAGAAACTGCTAGAGCTCTGGACACGCATGTTGGGGGAAAGAGACATCAGCGTGGCATACCTGACAGGCATGACTAATGGCAAGAGAAGAATCCCCAAGACCAGCTGGCAGCAAAGCAAAGCAAATCCCGTCCGCGGAGTTCAGGAGTGCCCTAATCAGTCTGGAAATTTACACAGGCCCAGGGCCAGGGAGAAATGGGTGACGGCCCCATACGAAATCAGACTGCAGACTGGATAAAAGGTGAAAGCGTAATCCGGAGCAGGATCACGCAAACACAATTCTGGATTTATGAACTGCATTAAAAGTTCATTTGTACTCTTGGGCACTTATCCCAGAGAAATGAAAACTTATGTTCACACAAAAACCTGTACACTATTGTTCACAGCAGCTTTATCTGTAATAGCCAAAAGCTAGAATTAGCCCAGATGTCTTTCAACAGGTGAATGTTTGAACAAAGTATGGTACATCCATACCACGGAATAATGCTTAGCAGTAAAAGGAACAAACTATTCATACACAAAACAATTTGAATGAATCTCCAAGAGATTATGCTGAGTGAAAAAAGCGCATCCCAAAATGGTTACATATCGTGTGATTCCACTTACATAACATTTTTTGAGATGACAAAATTCTAGATATGAAGGAAGGACAGATTGGGGTAGCCAGCGGATAGATATTGGGGGGATGCGGTGGGGGGTGTTTGTGGTTATAAAAGGGCAACATGAAGGAGCCTGTGGAATTGACTCTATTTAGTCTTACCTGTGGTGGTGGTAGGTAGCTACCTACACGGTGATCAAATTATACACAACTTAATATACACTCACAAACGCACAGAAAAATGAGGGCAAGTAAAACTGAGGAAATCTGAAGAAGTTCAGTGGATCATATCAGGGCCAATATCTTAGTTGGTGACATTGTACTGAAGTTTTATAAAATGTTAACATCGGGGAAAAGTGGCAAAGTGTACAAACAATCTCTGCATTATTTCTCAAATATGCACGTGCATCTATAAATCACTCAATAAAAATTTCAAAAAGTTCTGCTTTTTTAAAAACATTTTCCTCAGGAACATTATTTTACATGAGGGTCACGATACTGAAGCTGGCCCATCTACATGTACGCGGAGTCAGGCAAAACAGCACAGATCCCAGATGCACTCTTGGTAACCGTGTAACCTTGGCAAAGTCAGTTAACCTGTCACTTCGGTGTCATTTTAAATGAGCTTAAAAACACTTCCTAAGACACAAGGGATTAATAAGTTCCTGGAGTAAATAAACTCAATTAATTTTAGCTGAATCTGAATCGAAGGTCCCCAGGGCCCAGAGAATGTCAGAGAATTAACAGTCCTACATGGACCCGAAGGCCTTAATTCTGTCTCCAGGAGCAAACACATGGGAATGCCAAGCAGGGAGACCGGCGCTAACCTGTCACCCATCACCAAAAGGCTCAAACTCCTCTCTCCCATCTTCTCCCTGCTGGGACAAGGTCTCCTCTACTCTGTCCTCAGACTGATAACTGGGCTCTTTTGAAAGGCTGCAACAGACTCAGCAACATAAAAAGAACTGGTAGCAAAGTAGACATAGGAACTATGGGGTGACGAAAGGTGTGGAAGTTGAGGGGCAGTGGGGCAGGGGGCGTGTTGACAGATGAAGGCACTCTGCTAAACAGAGATAACTGGACAGGGCATTGAATGCTAAACAGGGAACAGCTTGCATGACCCCCTCAGATGCCTCCCCTGATTTAGCCCACACCTGCAGCCATACCCTCTTTAATTGTTTTAGTGAGCCTTTCCAGGCGCTTCCACAACCACTGCACGCTGCCTCTGAGCAGAATTCCACTTGAAGAACAGAGAGGTCTGATTCCTCTCGGTGCAGATATTCAGTGCCTTGCCCTTTGAAAGTTCTCTCGGAGTTTTTACTGTTGGGGGCAGGAAAAGTAGGCTCGTTTCTCACTTCTTTTAACTTTCAACTGCCCTTCTTCATGTGTGCTGCTGTGAAAATCAGAAAAGTCCTAAGAGAGGGTTCAGGCAAGATGAAAAGGCTGGGGAGGCTCCATGTGAGAAACCAGAAGGACAGCAGTGGGCAGGTCTATCCTCTCCCCCTTCCTCCTCACCACTGCCAAGTCTTCAGCCAAAAGCAAGAGCCCAATCAGCAGCAGAAAAAGAGAAGGCAGCGGTAAACCTATTGGTTTAGGTAAACCAATAAAGAAACTCATAGTAGCTACTTGTGGAGGAAATTGGGATCTGAAATGTCAATACAAACCTTGAGCTCTGGAAATTTTAGCCAAACTTCACGTTATACATAATTATTTATAGTAATTAGTACAGGAATAGCACAGATAACTAATACCCACAGTTAATTCATAGATTTCATTTCAGTCTATGATTCTGCAGACATTTCTTGTGGACTTTACCATGGCTTCAAGTCAGATGCAGGTTGGCAGGTGGACAGGGAATCAGGAGCAGGAGTTTGCTCCAGGACACAGTGCTGGGAGGCAGCTGGATGGTGCCGGTCAGGTACAGCTCCTGACCTACCCACATCTGAAACTCAGAGCGGACTCTGGAGAAAGGTGCCTTCCTTTCCGTCCTCTACCCCATGCAGTGGCCATACTGCTCACATCTCCCATCCTGAACCACCACAGCTGCTGGCAGGGATGAGGCTCCTAGCATTTGACTGAGTTCTCACTAGCTGCCAGGCACTGTGCTAAACATCATGTGTGCATTCTCCCTTTCTCAATGCTGTCAAATTTTGTCGGACTGATTCAGTAACAGGACTGAGAATTCCAGCCAAAGGATTTCAACACCTAGAACAATGTAGGAACTGAGATTAGGGGGCTCTCATCATCCATTAATTTGGAGGGAAAAAAAAATTCCCACTTTTAAACACTTACCACATGCCAGGCATTGTACTAAGCACTGTACAATGTTGTTGTTTTTTTATTCAATCCTTATGACAATTCCATGAGGTAAGTACTTTTCACATACCCATTTTAGACTTAATGTACTTTGACGTTAAGTAACTTACTGCAAATCACACAGTACAATGTGATGTGAGAAGACCAAGCAGGCCATCTAAAGCAGTCCACAATTTTAAGCACTCCACTATATTCCTGAGTAACTAAATAATCCATGTCTATTAGACACTACCTTCAAGAATTTTTTTCATATCACTTAACTGAAATATGCTTACAGACGACATCACTTACAACTCACCTCTTTCTTTCTCTTGCTTTGCCTACTGGTCAAAGGTTGAAGCATCTTCTAACAGGCCTCTCTAATAAATATCTTTATTCTTATTTAGCAAACACTTAGTTTGAGCTTACTGTGTGCCAGCCACTGCTATAACTGCTTGACAAATGCTATTAGTTCAATCAATTCTCACAATTGGTACAATTCAATGACATATGTACCATTTTTATCCTCATTATCTCTGAAGCACAGAGACACTAAGTAACTTGCCCAAAGTCACACAGCTAATAACTGTTGAAGTCAGAATTTGAACCCGAAGCAGTCTAGCTCCACAAGTCTGTGTTCTTAGCCACTACATATCATGCTGCCTCTCTTTGGCTGTTTTAATTAATCTGTTCCAAACTCTTTAGGAACTTGGGATCACAAATATTAAACAGACTTTTGGTGAAAGAGCAGATTCATCAAATACCTACAGAGTACACAGACCCTTGACATTCATGAGACATTGCCTCCCCCAACCTTATTTTGCAAGTGTCCACATTCACAAATATCCCTATGGCACAATTTCTGATATATCATGTGGTCAAGTATACTCTATGAGTTTCGGAATTCTCAAGGGACAGAAAGCAACCAGGGTGACCTGAGACACAAGGAGGTAGGCCATCCACTAGGCTCACCCTGGGCTCACCACAGGCACAGAAGTTCACCACATGCATTGCTACAAATTACGAATGACTACACGGTGTAACCATTCAGGGCTACCAGCAAATAGCTGAAGTCACAACTGTTAGGTTCACACACACCAAGGATCTACCGTATCAAAAGCAAGAGTACATCACTCACCATATGAGTGATGCTACTAAGCAGAAAACAACTTTTATCTCATAAACTTTATGAGCAGTGTTCACTATTGCATGAACAACAAAGACACTTCTCTACTCTTTGTTCCCTTACTAAAACATCTCTTTCCTTAAGGCTGTTCAAAGTGTGGCCTTCATTTTCTGCAAGGAATCCCTCATTGTGTGAATGTCATCAAATTTTCCAGAGTTTAACTCATTTATTCATTCATTTCAACAATCTCTTGAGCATCTATAACAAGGCATTATCCTAGGCACTAAGGATGAATCCATGGTGGGAAATGGACAATTAACAAAATTTAAAAGTAAACTGTATAAAATAGAAGGTGAGTCTCCTATGAGAAAATGTAAGTCAGAAAGAGAGTTAGGGCGTACTGGTGGGACAAGGACGGGGTGAGGGTGGGATGTGGAGGGGGCAGTTTTTAATAGGTAGTTAGAAATATCTCACTGAGTGATGGTTGAGCAAAGATCTGATGGAGGTGAGGAAGTGAGTATATGAGGGAATGGCAAATGAAAAGGCCTTGAGGCAGGAAGGAGCCTGGCAGATTCTTGGAACGTCAAGGAGACAAGTGACTAAAGCAGAGTGACGTGGAGAATAGGACATAAGGTCAGAGATGTACAGGTAATGAAAGGGCACACTGCATGGCCTGGGAGGCTGTTCTAAAGCCTTGACATTTACTCTGAGCAACTAGAAACCACTGAACAGTTCTGAGCAGAAGTGATTATTTCCTCAAGCTTACAGTCTTCTTTACTTTTTAAATCTTTGTCATTATGTAAACATTTCCAGTAAGGTCTTTCCTGGAACCTAGTTCTACTCAGAAGGTCTTCCAGGGGCCATAGCTAGTGTAGTACAGAAGTTACAGGTGGTCTACTGGCTCAGTGTCCCACAACGGCCAGGCCAGAACCTGATCCAGTCCTGTGTCTGTAGATCAAAGAGTGGACCAACACACCGTAGAAGACTAACTATGCCCAGTGTCTAGTGTGACTTGAGCCTTACAAAGGTGCTGAGCAACGTGTCAGTGCTCAGAAGTAAAGCCACTCTGCATTCCGTATTCATATAATCTTTATTAACTTCTGCCAACTAGCCTTGAAGTTCATGACTCAAGTAGTTGCCACCTGAATCCTTGCCTACATAAATTTATCCCGGGGATGGCAACATTGGTGTTAGAAGATGCCAAAGCAGATGGTTGATACGTAGGTATCAGGTAGCATGGAATGGACTTATTGATGGCTTGTTAACACCTATGATTCAAATCTATGCTTTAAATAATAAAGGAATACATTTGAACCTGATTCTAACAACTTTTCTAAGTTAATTTTATAAGAATGGGAAGGACACAGGAAGACTGCCAATTCCATACTCAGACCTACTCCATTTTGAGGGGAAATGCCCTCGACTTGCCATCTCTTGCCTAAGGATAGGATAAATGCTTATTTGACCCTAGTGGCTTCCTTTGTTGTCAAGGAGCCAGCCCACCCCGCAGAAGTATGGGACTCTTCAACCTGAAAACACCCTCTTTGACCTGGTAGGTATAAAGAGACCAACAGGCATAACTATCAAATGCAGTATGTGTCTTCAAACAAATCAACTGTTTTAAAAACTTTTTGGAGACAATCAAGCAAACTTGAACACTGAGCATTAGATGACACCAAGGAATTACTGTTAATTTTATCAGGTATGATAATGATACTGAGGTTATTTTTTTAATGTCTTTATTTCTTAGAAATAAACACTGAAGTAATAATTCGTGAAATGATACGATCTGGGATTTGTTTTAAAATACTCCAGCAAAAAAACAAGGGGGTGGGGAGGAATGTGAAACAAGACTGCCAATGTGTTGGTGATTGTTGAAGCTGGGTAATGGGTACATAGGGGTTCACTGTACTATTTTCTTCTCTTTTTTTGTTCATGTTTGAAATCTGCCAAAATAAAGTGCTGCTTAAAAAACTTTAAAACTAGGGGCACCTGAGTGGCTTTGTCAGTTAAGCATCTGACTCCTGATATTGGCTCAGGTTGTGATCTTGCAGTCATGAGATTGAGCCCTGCATCAAGCCCCGTGTCAGGCTCTGCACTGGTGGAGACTGTTTGGGATTCTTTCTTTCCCTGTCTCTCTCTCAAAATAAATAAATAATAAAAATTAAAAAAAAAAAAGAAGAAAAAACTTTAAAACTCTCCTATATAAGCCTCCCTTCTTCTATGCCCAATGCTCTCTCAAAATAAATAAATAATAAAAATTTTAAAAAAAAGAAAAACTTTAAAATTCTCCTATATAAGCCTCCCTTCTTCTATTCCCAATGCATTCCAGAAAACATGTATGAACACAAAAGTCATAACAAGTAGATTTACATGTTATAAAGATAGTTCTGTATCTAAAGAATAAAAAAAAAACTCTAAAACCCACATTAATATCCTTCATTTTAGACATAATAAACAAAAATGTGTATTTGGCATTTCAACATGTTTTTTCTTTTCCTTCACACCTTAATATACAGGCTCTAATCCAACGAGCACTTGATTGACTGGCATGGCTAATCCTGTCCACCTTAGTCAAAACAAAACAAAGTTTATGAGACCTATGTTTCTGAGCATTAGCATCAGCATTTTCAGTTTTTCTCCGCATTTGTGTAAAATGGCACAGCAATTCCAACAGAGCACTCAAATACCTGCAGCAGAAAACACTGAGACGCACATAAACCTGGTGATGCTGACAAAACTGGACCACAAGCTGTGCGCAGTGCCACCCAGAATTCACTGCTAATCTCCCTCCACCCCTCGGTGAACACACAAAAAAGCACAAGCAGAATGTGAAAGGTGAATTATGGGGGTTCGTATACGTCCAAGCATGGTCTGTATGAAAGCTGAACCCATGAAAGTCAGGACAGCCTGTACGTACAAATATCTATCTGTGCATGACCTTGGAAGAACAAAAAGTACCTAAAAACCATCATAATCCTCCTGCTGCTGGACATTGGTGGGGTAAAAGGGAAAAGCACGAGAAGGATATTCTTGGTGACACCATATTATTCTCTTCTTGCCAAACACAGACACCTATTTTTGCCAAAGAAAGATTATTACATTTGTTGGTTACATTACAAAGCCAACTCACAAAAATCAACTTACTGCAAATGTAGCCAAATTATAGTAATAATAATATAAGCTAATGTAATAAGTGCTTTTTTTGAGTTATTTAAACCTTACTATCAGCCCATAAAATAAATGCTATTAATATCCCCATTGCACAGTTGATGAAATTAAGATTTAAAGATATAAGCGAGTTGACAAGGTTATAAAGCCTCTACGTGATAGAACCATATAGGTTATCAACTAACAGCATTAAAATGACTAATAACAGTATAGTGCTATAAGGATCGCTTTAGGTACACGATAGGTGAAACAGACTTGCATGGGCTCAGATGAAACCCTACACATCACTCTAATATCATTTTCAATGGAGAAATATAGTTTGGGTTCAAGCAACCATATATAATTATGGCACTCCAATAATAATTTGGAAGCAGAATGCATTTGGTTAGAAAGATCATCAAACAAATAGCTGAAATTAGAGAATAAATGCCAGCGTTCTCTCTAATAGATAATCACAAATAAAATTAACCACAGGCAGTTGAAATGAACCTACTCCAAGAAGAAATTACATACACATATATTCTAAGGCAACTTTTTACATTTGTTTCTCTCCCTATTACAAAAATCTATCATCTGGATAAACACAGGACAGCTGAAGACTACAGTAAAACATCAATTCATTCTTGAAGATCTGCTCAGCATTGTAACACTCCCTCTCTGAACATTTGAGACTTGCTTGTGAGCTATTACCAACTTGAATCAATTTCTCAAGCCACTAATTAAAAAGGAAGAATTATTTCTTCATTTGAATATCAGAAAAAAAAATTCCCTTTGCCAAGAAGAGTCCTAGAAGAAGTTTACAATTACTTTCTCTCCAAATCTCCATGTGTTTTCACTTTCATAGTTCTCGCAGCTTACTAGGTGCAGCCACAGTGAAAAGGAAGAGCCAAAAACAGTCCAAGTAAGACTGTCACCACCACATTCCAGCCTTGATGGAGAGACCTCCAGGTCTGTTTTGTTAGTCTTCCTGCTTCTGCTTACAGTTCGGTAAAACCAATAGTCCACACCAGGAAAGACCAGCTGAGAACAAATGATGGCACTCTTCTACCAAATGGAAGCAACGATCAGCTTAGGGATGCCCGTTTCTGTTATGTTCACAGATTCCTTTTTGTTTATGAAGGGCTTTGAAAGGCAAGCATACAATAAGCACCTACAGAGAAAAACTACTCACTAAGCTATAGAAATGCCATTTTGTTAGTAGCCAAATCATTCATTGCTTCATTACACTATTGATTGGGACTGCTTTGACATTAGCACTGACCATCCATTCATTAGTAGAAACATACTATTCAGTCTCAGTAAGGATTAGTCTACTACACTCTAAATTTTGGTGTCTGGGCAAATCCAAACTGATATTTCTTGCCTAATTCTGATTCTCCCGACATTATCCCACTCACAAAACTTCCCTCAAAAAAAATTAGTAAAGAATATTTACAAAATGAATGTAATTCAGGCTATTAACTCTCCAAGTCTCAATTTCCTCATCTGACAAATGGATTTAGTAATCCCCACATTGTTTAACTGTGGGGGAGCTATGAGGTAATATAAACAGAAGTATCCTGTGTGCTTGGTGCTTGGCATAGAGCTGCAGGCAACACACGCAACTGGTATTATTACACATCAGGGTCCTTACCTTTTCCCAGACAGGCACAAGTCTGTGAAGGTGACACTGCTAGCAAGTGGCAGAGATGGAATATCAAACCCAGCTCTGCCAAGGCCAGCACTCTCACACCATGCTCCTTCTCTGAATCAAATAGAAGAGACAACCAGGTAGTTCTGCTAAAGTCTTTTCTAAGTTTAGGAGTCCCAGAGTAGAAGCCAGGAACAAAGGATGAGAGAAGGTTCCCCCTCCTAAACTTTACGGAAAGTACAGGGGCATCAAGGAAAGAAATCATCAGGCTCGTACCTCTTGATATACCACAGGTCAAATTTCTCGACTTGTTGATAATACTCAGAAGGGAAAGTGGCCAAGGCCTGGAAACCAGCCAGCACAGTATTTCTGAAAGGTGGTTACTCTGGGAAACACAGACCTGCTCGTGGACCAAGAAAAAGCTTAAAAATGACCCCAAATGCTAATTTTTTAAATCAAAAGAAAAGAGAATTTAAAAATAGGGACTGGGGGCACCTGGGTGGATCAGTCAGTTGAGTGTCCAACTTCAGCTCAGGTCATGATCTCGCAGTTTGCGAGTTCGAGCCCCACATCAGTCTCGCTGCTGTCGGTGCACAGACTGCTTTGGATTCTCTGTCCCCCTCTCTCTCTGCCCCTCCCCTGTTTGTGCTCTCTCTCTCTCTCTCTTGCTCTCTCTCTCTCAAAAATAAAAATAAACATTAAAAAAATAGAAGCCATGAGGAGTGAAGGCACAAAAAGAAAGAAAAAAAATGTATCCCACAGTCTTTACTAACATATCTTTGATAAAAACAAATTTTCTGAAATTAGTGATTTCCTAAAATAGCATTAACAAACCTGGTAGTTTACAGTGAAACTACCAGCTCTGTAGGACACTAAAAAATTATCTATAATGATAATTACAGACACACTTTGTTGTGTACCTACATTTGCCAGTCCCTACAGATGGTTCACTTGTGATCTTCACAACGCACAAGCCCTACAGTTAGTACTAGCCACATTCCACGCAGGAAGAAAGCCAGTCTGAGAGCCATAAAGAGAATGCCCACGGGTTCAGAGTCTACAGAGGGAAGAATGGAAATTCACGCTCAGATCTGTCTGACATGAAAACCCCTGCTATCCCTTGTTGGCCGAGAACGTGCCCAGCACAGGGTCCATTGGACGTGTCCCCCGTCCTTAGTAACCTAGGAAAGCTACAAGGTGGATGGAGGCTCCTGGAGAAGCAGACCCGGAGCATCAGTGGAAGAGCATCACCCTCTCCTCAAGGACCAAATCAATGGTGCTGAAAATATTTTAAATGGGTGCTATTATGACAATACGGTGCTCTGAAAGCATGACCATCTGCACCTTGGACGGGACCAGAATACAAAGTTCTTAATAAACCAAAAAAGCAGTCAAAAGCAAATTAATGAATTCAAAAAAAACCCCAAGCCCATCTGTGGTGTTTTCATCTACTCTGCACAATCAACAAGATTGAGTAGAGGACAGAAGGACAGGCAAAACACTTCCAAATTTTCATCATACCACCATATCATACAGGGTACTACTTTCAAGGTACTTAAAGAGTTCACACAAATTCTTCTTTTTTAACATGCTTAATGGCTAATAAGAATGCAGGCAGAAATAAGACAATTCAGACCAAAGGAGGTTCTGAGCACATAAAGAAATCACAGTAGAAGCAAGATCATAAACCAAGCTCCTAGAATGGAAGTGATTTCACTGGATAAAGCTGCTAGCTGTATCAACTGTGCATCGTGATAGTTCCAACTAGTGTGCGGGGAATAAGTTAGAGGTGGGCCGAGATGTCCTCCCCCACTCCTAGGGGCCACCAGGCAGGGCCAGGCACAGCCAGAGCCCTGGGCCATTTACTTCCAGCCGCAAGATGTCTGGATTGTTTACCCAGAGTGCCGCACAAATATTATTACTTACTAAGCATTCTATGACGTGAAAAAGATTCAGAAGCATTAGTAAATGAATCCATCATTTCACCAACTTCTTGACCAAGAAATGCTAACAGCTTAGAAAATCCACAACATACCTGGAGTAGCATGAATAACCAACCCTTCCCTCCCAATCCTCTTCCGTCCCCATGCAGCCATTATTTTTCTAACAGCTGTTGGTCAGCGTCATCCTAGGCTGAGGATGACACACTTTCTGAAGCACTGTATACAAAGCTGTATAAACCGAGTTAGGAGGCCACAGCTAAAGGCACCTCTACACCCTCAGTACAGAATCAGTCCATGCCAAAGGAGGCGCTCAGGACAATTCTGTTCTCCACACAGGCCACTCACAAAGTGTACTGGGTACCTCTAGATGCCAGGGAGACACAGGAAAAAAAAAAAAGGACTGAGGTATCAGTACTAACTGAACAGTCACAAAGATGCTACAAGGGAGCAGCCTGAGCAGAGAACAGAGAAAAGGAAGGTCCCCTCTTACCTCTACATCTTCCACCATATCTATGGATACACAGGTGCACAGTCACAAGGACAGACACAGAAATGGCTGTTTATAAAAAGCAACTGGTGTGCATTGAAAACTCGGTAATCCACAGGAAGATGGGCTTGTATGGCAGCTACAGAAGCTCCTGCCTTGAAATTCACCAGCCTCAGTAGAGCTCTGTGATGTCTGCAATCCCAAACACAAGAGACGCCCCTGCTTCTGCTTCACCTCTGCTCTTGACTTCTATCAAGAGGTCAACTCCACTACTGAGAATAAAAGTAACTTCAAACTACAGGCAAGCTAACAACAAAGTGATGATAGAGAGTTCTAAGATATCATCAGGCCTTACACTTAGTTCTCATTTTTGGACACCTTTCCCCAACACCGGAGGAGCTCTAGCTTCTTGGCTATCACTCTGCTCAGCTCCCCAGTATCTATTCCATCCCAGTCTCTTTCATGTGACCTAGCCTGCCCCAAACCGCACCTAGAACCCTAATCGTACATGCACACACATGGTATCGTTACCATTTTAAAGTACAGGCCACCACCTCCTCATTCACCTAGTCCCAACCTCTGCCTCACACTTTCCCATCCCATAGTTCTCCAACTCCAATATAGCTCTACCCTGTGGAACCCAATTCTGGTCTCAGGGACCTCCTGGCCGTTCTCTCACTTTTGGTGAGCCCCTCTGACCAGTGCACGTCAGCACTGGTGTCCAATTTCTGCTCTAGGCAAGGACAAACCCCACCTTCTGCTCAGCCCCAGAGGACTGGGCCTCCTCCTTGCTGCTTTCCCAGCCAGGCACAATTTTGCTTAGATATATTCTTAATCCTGAAAATTAAATACAGAATGGTGACTATATTAAAACTATCCCTGAATCTAACCAAGTGAGAAACCAAAGGTCAGTACGTAGGACATAAGCAAAGAGCCAAAGTATTCCAAACTACAGAAAAATAGTAATAGAGAAGTGGACCTCAATATTTTAGGGAAGAATTAGATACTTTGGGAATGAGATCTGAATTTATTATTTCAGAATATTTCAATTCATTGAGGGTAGACACACTTGTATAAGCCAAGGTTGGAAGGTTAGATTTTCTGAGGTGGCATCTACGTTGTTTCTCTAAATGGCCAATACAATGCCCTGACAGTTGGCTGACTTCCTTCATGGTGTGGCACTGGAGTCATCACATCCATGAAGCTGGCTGTCAATCCTACAGCCTCTGCCTTAGGTGACTCTGAACACATCTCTGATGTCTTGTGTCTGTTCCCTCAATTACAAGAGACAAAGCTCACTCTTGCACAACCTCAGACCCGAGAACACTATGGGGTTCTGGTAAGATCCATGAAGCATTATAAGCTCCTTACACACACACACACACACACACACACACACACACACACACACACACACAAAATCAGATAAATTAAAAAGATACTGTTACTAAATGTGTGCTTACTCTCAAATTATGGGGGACATGGCTTTAAATCACCACCTTCTGAGCAACAGATTTATAAAAGTCTGTCTACCTGACTAAGGCAGGGTCATCTTTTCAGGTTCAAGCTCACATTTATCAGGAAGCTCTGCTAAAAATACCCACATGCTTTTTAAACTTCAGAATGCAGCAACATTAAGGTCACTGCTAGTTTTTCCTGTATATTCTCAATAATATGGCAAAACTTAATGTTAGCATTTTGTGTTAGAGGCCTAAAATGTCTATCTCCCTGATTTAAAAAAAAAAAAAAAAAAAAAAAAAAAAAAAACCTCAGAAATGATAGAAGCTTTCATGTACCATTTTGCCAACTGTCTGGAGTTTCAGAGGTGGCATATAAAAACTTCTGTACTGTATTTTAAATAAAGCATGGTAATGACAGATCTAAATTTACCATGGTATAGAATCACAGGAGAATCACTATGTCTTTTTATTGTTAAAAGAGATAAACTATAAATCCTTTTTAAATCACCAGCCAAAGCCCAAAATCTGTAGGAGTAAGAAAAAGAGGGTAGGTAATTATGAAAACCTGTTTTGTAAAGTTTTTTGTGGGGAAAAGTACATGATGCAGTCACCTTTACATACAAAGATATTACTTGAAAGCAATCTAAAAAGCTCACGGATCTGCAAATGAATAAATGTTCCCAAGATAAATTACAAAGAAAAACATTCTGAATGTGAGTTATCTTTGTCATGCATGTGGTTTAAAGTCTGTTCGGATTTTGCAGACAATTCTCTGGAACTTCATTATTTAATACTGTTTCCTTAACACTTTTCATCCTTATTACTGAAGTTGTTCATCTCCAGGTCAGTCCACGAGAGCAACTTTTTACTGTGGACCTTACCCTGTGGCAGTCCAGAGATTGGGGACATAAAAAAATAAGATACAGCCACGTCACTGAAGAGATTACAGGCTACTGAGGTAGAAAGACACATTAACAGATAATCCTGCATAGTTTCAAACTCCAAGAAATATACTTGTTCAAGATAACAGAGATAGGTCTTCTGTCCTAGTTGTCTACAAACACAGCATTCCCAGTAGCAAGAAGAAAGCGTCCTCCTCCTTTGGGTTAACTTCCCCAGGTTTCTACTTGGGGTGTGGGCGGGGAGTGGAAGGAGGGACGCAGAGAGAGAGAGATCACATATAACATGTTCTTTACCAATAAGACAATGGTTTGTTGCTTTAATATACACAATCTATTGACCACAAACTCAATCCGCTCAAAGACAACACTTAACTTCTTCAACATTGCTGACACCTGTCATTCTGAGTACACTTAAATCATTACCTCTTTTCATGGTGACTACCTAAATGCCACGATCTCTCTTCTTAAATCAGATAATGGCTATTGAACAACCAAAAAGAAATGGAATACTAACCATACCCTTGTTTACTATCTAGAAAATTATGGGTGTTTGCAGCATCTGTTTGCCCAGAGGAAGCAAAGGTAAGAAACAAAAGGAAATAAAGAGATCATTGTGGTCACATGGCTCCCCCCACAAAAAATGTATAAATGTTCAATTTTTGTAGGTTTTCATAGCCAAACACCTTACAAAACTGTATATTAGATCACAGAAAGCACTGAAACAGCCCTTTCAAAAAACATACAACGATAAAATAAAAACAACAATAATAATAAGGAAATGAAACACTGGCATCTCCTGAAAGTTATAAAGAGTTAATCTAAGAGTAAATCATAATTTATTTTCCCATTTTCTGACAGCAATAATTTTTTGACACTATTAACAATTTCCATTTGGCATAATTAACCATAATACAAAGTCAATTACTTCATTTTTTTTGTTCTGAATTTTTTTATTTTTTAATATAATTTATTGTTAAATTTATCTTTATTTTTTTAAGTTTATTTATTTATTTTGAGAGAGACAGAGAGAGAGACAGAGAGACAGAGCACACGAGTGGGGGACGGGCAGAGAGAGGGAGAGAGAGAAAATCCCAAGCAGGCTCTGCACTGCCAGCGCAGAGCCCAATGTGGGGCTCAAACCCATGACCCTGAGATCACAGCCTGAGCTGAAGTCAAGAGCTGGACACTTAACCCACTGAGCCACACAGGTACCCCAAAAGTCAGATACCTTTAAAACCTAGGTCTCCCACAACACCTTGGGGGGGAAAAAAAGTACATACGAAAACCAGAAACTGAGCAAGTTGAGTTCTGTATCATACATAACTGCAGAGAAATACTTTCTAACAGGCTGCAACACTTGCCATATTCTGAAGAAAGACCCAAGAATAAAATTTGAATGTCCAAAATGCATTACATAAGAGTTTACTAGTACCCATATTTTATGATACATCTTTATTATCTGAAACTATGTGATCTAAGTATCATATTCAAAAGAAGACAGAAAAGGAAAAAAAGAAAAATTTGTCCCTGCACTTGTGAACCCCATTTACCTACACTACGTGCTCCTTTCTTACAGCACCCTTGTAGCATTATACTTTCTAAATGTGTCTGAATTATCTCCCCCAGTGGGCTGTTAGACATTGCAGGAGACATGGGCCATACTTTCTTCTACCAAGATCCGAATACAATGCTCGAAACAATCAGTGTCTGTTAAACAAAATGTCACTATTAATTTCAAAAGTAAAAAATGTAGTATATAGTGGCCAACAGCACAAATAATGTAGAAGGGCCTTTTGATTTGTGTATTATATTGAACATTAAAAACTAAATACGTGCCCATGTCATGCAGAGTGACTTAAGTCATACTTATTTTGATCATGCAGAATAAACCTCAAGGGCAGGAAATATTCATCCAACACAGACTTTCTGAAGAGTTTTACCATTGCCTAAAGAGCACAGAACCATTCTAAAGATCAGAAGGTTACTGGTGTTACTAAAGTCACTTGTCATAAAAATATTCCAACTGATCACAAGTCAATTTCAAGTCTGAAAACTCCAGAAAAAAAGCTGAGAAATATTCATCTTATATCAAATTTCTTTTTGGCCCCATCACAACAATTACCCTAGACCCAAGTGAGGGTAATGTGAGTTTCATCCAGGATCCTCAAATGATGGTACAAGCAACCTGGGAAACAGATCCAGACATCCTAGAACCCAACTCAATTAGGTTACCTTGCTTTTCACACAACCATGAACAGGGAGGTGATTTAAAACAGAAGACTACAGGTGATGATAATGAAAGCAAAGGCCATAAGAGGAAAGAAAACCATAACTGATAAATCATTAAATAAGATCACGAAATTTTGGTACTCAAAAAAAAAAAAAAGAATGAACCAAGTTTGCTTCCACATACAATACAGCCCTTTTAATATAATGTGATAAACTGTGTAATATTAGATTTTATTTCCAATAATTTTTAATCTGGAGATATGACTAGCCAATAATATATCTAGAGGTCCATAGCAATTACCTTGTTGTATCATATTATTTTTAATTTCTCAAAGGAAGAAAGCCTCCCCCAAATTTCTTAAACTCAAATGTAAATGAAGAGACCAAATAGAACTCAAGCATTAATTTTTTCTACGTTAAAAAAAAACCAAAAAGCTTCCATGCAGTTCTTCGAAATACAAAGTTGTTTGGAAGACCATGAAGTAAATCATGGAGGAGATGGTGAAGTGGCAAATTTTGCATGACTTTTCCACATGAATTTTTCCCAAATGAAAATTTAAGTTTATTCATCAAATGATCTGATTCCAATACTTTTCCACATGAATATTTCCCAAATAAAAATTAAGTTTATTCATTAAATGATCTGATTCCAACACTTTTCCACATTTTTCCCAAATGAAAATTAAGTTTATTCATCAAATGATCTGATTTCAATGTTTTAAAGTGCACTTTATAGTCTGTGTGTATGTCTCTGTGTGTGTGTCTATGTGTACACAAAAGAAGAAAGCTAAATATCCACCAAATGATGGGAATCGTATATAATTTTAAAATCAATTGTGATGTGTACTTATAGGAACACTTTTTTAAATTTTTATTTATTTTTGAGAGAGGGAAAGAGAGAAAGAGAGAGAGAGAGAGAACACGAGCAGGGGAGGGGCAGAGAGAGAGGGGGACAGAGGATCCAAAGCAGGCTCCAGGCTCTGAGCCGTCAGCATAGAGCCCAATGCGGAGCTTAAACTCATGAAACGTGAGGTCATGACCTGAGCAAAGTCAAATGCTTAACCAACAGAGCCACCCAGGAGACCCAGGCATATTTTCCTTTAAGGATATTGGAAGCACATCCTATACATTTATCTTCAAACATGGTTATAGATTTTTTTAATTTTTGTATTTCTGAATTAATAAGCTTAGAAATATTCTACTTGGAATACCCATGTGTCTAGACATATTAAATGAAAAATCTCCATGAGACTTCAGATTAGTGTCGGTAACATAAACTGTCAATTCCTATTTATTCAAGAAACGATTATGGCATTTGGAATACAGCCAACACCTTGTTTCTTTTCTGTCCTTTCAGCCTGCATTATCTTATCTAACTTATTGGCAGGCATCACTTCAAAAGTAGTAATAAACTAACAATTATTAAGTCCTTACAGTGGGAAAGACACTGCTGTCAATATACACAGAGCATTTGATTCTCCACAACTACCCTATGACATCAGTAATTTCATTATGCTTATTTTTTTTTTTAAATGAGACAGAGGGAGACAGAAAGTGAGAGAATCTTAAGCAGACTCCATGCTCAGCACAGAGCCCAACATGGGGCTCGATCCCCTGACCCTGGGAATACAACCCTTGGACCACAACCTGAGCTGAAATCAAGAGTCAGATGCTCAACCGACTGAGCCACCCAGGCACCCCATTTGTCATGTTTACTTTACAGATGATGAACACAGGGATGTCAAGTGACTTTCCCAAGACCACAGTCACAAATGGCAAAGCAATATGACCATCCAGTCTGATGCCAGAGTCTGAATACTTAACCACTGCATGACTTGCCTCCAGTAGACAACCACAGTAAGAGGAAATGAAACCCAAACCCATCACTAGGGTAAGAAACCTTCCTCTCCCCCTCCTTTTTTTTTTTTTAAGTAATCAAAATGAATGTGCATTTCATGCAAAAAATGGTTCCAACAACTGGTCATAATGAGATTTATGGATTACCCATATATCTCAACCCATATATTCAATCTCAGGTCCTCGGATAATTGAGTTACTGGTTTGTTCGTTCTTGCTTATCATCTCATACAGTTACACAGTCAAATCTAATCCATATTTATCAAGCACTGTACTCAGCCCTAAACACTTTTTTTATTGTGATAGAAAACACATAACATAAAATTTACCACCTTAGCCATTTTAAAATTTTTTACATGTTTGTTTTTGAAAGAGAGAGAGACAGAGCCCGAGTGGCAGAGGGGCAGAGAGAGATGGAGACACAGAATCCAAAGCAGGCTCCAGGCTAGGCTGTCAGCACAGAGCCTGACGTGAGGCTCAAACTCATGAACTGGGAGATCATGACCTGAGCCAAACGACTGAGCCATCCCCGTGCCCCACCACCTTAACCATTTTTAAGTGTACTGTTTGGTAGTGTTAAATATATTCACATTGTTGTGCAACAGACCTCTAAAACTTGTAGCCGTTTGCCTTAGTCTCTTCAGGCTGCTGTAATAGAATACCACAGGTGAGGAGTTTATAGACAACAGAAATGAGGGTCTGAAGGGTGGAAATCTGAGGTCAGGGTGCCAAAATGGCCTGGTGAGGGCCCTCTTCCAGGTCACAGACTTCTCACTGTATATTCACATGGCAGAAGGGTGAGGGAGCTCTGTGGGATCTCTTATAAGGCACAAATCCCATTCACCTAAATCACTTCCCAAAGGCTGTTATCTACTAATATCATCACCTTTGAGGGTTAAGATTTCAACATATGAATTCTGGGGGCACACAAACATTCAGACCATAGCCGCCTTTAGTACTTCTGAACTCCACTTTGTTGTACCATTTTATTCCTTATCAATGACCTGTCTTTAAATTTCTTTTGATTTCTAAAAATGAGCAAAGTCTTGAAAATTGTAGAATACTTCTTTTTAGATAAGCATCTATAAGATGCTGGCATTATAAGCTAGTGATTCTTAACTTTTTAGAGGGCCATGAGTCTTTTGAGAATCTGATGAAAGTTGTGGATTCTAACCTCAGAGTAAAAATGGGTACATGATTATATAATTAAAATGTTGCTATAATTTCATGAGGTTACTGAATCCTGTTCCCCCAAAACCAAGCACAAACTCACATAAAAAACTAATTTTTTGGTCTTATTTTGTACTAGTGTTTATCAATGCTGTTACAATGCAGTATTCCTTTAAATATCAAGTTTCCCCTTATGAGTTGTAATCAAGGTCTTATTTGAAAATTTTCACATAAATGTTATATTATTTATAAAAATTAATCTACAAATATTCAGGAAAACAGCTACATTGGTTATACACAGGAACACATAGAGGCAAAGAAGTTCTCTACTTCCCATGTGAGTTCTATCCCATATTCAACAAGCAGTTTCCCACAGAAATGCTATTAAAGCACCTTATATCTGAAAGTAAGCTAAATTATAAATGCCTTTTCCTTATGGGCACACCTTCTTTAGATCTGATAGTAAGAAAGCCCCATGACTGATTCCAGATAAGATGGACTTGATCTTTGCCCTTCTAAATTTAATGTACTGTAGTTAAATAACCACGTTCACTGGCTGTGATTGCATCATTGCACTTTCTGATGTTTTTGATAACATAAAAACATTAGATTTTTAGAGGTGATATCCTGGAGCTGATAGGCTCTCATTTCCTTTCCATCCAGATTTTGGGGAACTAGATAACTGGAAATTATATTTTGTTATTTGGAGGGGACTAAATAAACATTCTTAAAGGACACTAGTCCATATTAGATACTAAACGTCTTGCATATGTCACAGCTTTGGCAACATCATTAATACTTTGGATGCACTCCTCCAAACACATATATATACACAAATTGTGTAAACAATATCTGGGAGCTCATGGGCCCCCTAAAGCCCAGCCATAGACTCCAGATCTCAAGATTAAGAACCTATCCCTGCATTCAGTGCACAAGTATGAACCTGACACTTCTGATTTCTAGGACTTCATCTCCTTGAAACAACACGAAAAATCTAACTGCTCTGCCTTCAAAGGTGTTTGTCATACACAAAGAAACTCAGTATTCATGAAAAATAGTCACCACAGCATTCTCTTTGTCATCTGGTGTTTCTCAAGGCATAAAGGGATTAACTGCTCTCAAAGGAAGGTCCTGGCTCTTTTCTATTTCAAAGGCTGAGAACCTGAGGGATGGACAGCCTTCTGTATCTGCCATGGTGACTTCATCCTGCGTCTCTCCAGAGAGCTAATCAGTAGACACCCTGACACTGGCAACAGAAACAAGCCAGGAATTGGTCTGGCCGATGTAGGTATCTGGTAGGCTGCAGTCACCACCGGAACCCATCCCATAAATTCTACCCACCTACCTTCCCAAGCCTCTGTCACACCTTCCCTTGTGACCCCTCTCTTCTCAAACTCCTTTTGGATTTATTAACTCCAGTGTTCAATTATCCACTTTATACTTATTTTGTCTAAAAAAGCCTCTCTCATATTCTTTCTTGATAACAAATTTTTTTGTTAATGTTTATCTTTGAGAGAGAAAGAGAGAGACAGGGCATGAGTGGGGGAGGGGCAGAGAGGAAGAGACGGAGACACAGAATCCAAAGCAGGCTCCAGGCTCCGAGCTGTCAGCACAGAACTGACAGCTGTCAGCACAGAGCCCAACATGGGACTCGAATCCACGAACCAAAAGATCATTACCTGAGCCAAAGTTGGATGCTTAACCTACTGACCCACCCGGCGTCCCTCAAATTTTTTAATACAAATTTGGCCTCTATAAATGTCACATAGCTCAACTGTTTATAATATACTATTAAGCATATATATTGTCTACATTGATTATTCCTCAGACCTAAGATTAAGTTGAAGTCACAAAAACTATTGTTTGAGTCATTCCTTTAATTTATTAAAACCATTTTTAGGATGCAATTATTCTGCCACTTTGATTTACTCCCATACTTTACCAGGTTAAAAATTCTCAATTTACCAGGTAAGAAAAGATCATACTAATTTCAGAGAGGAAACTTACTAATACTTAATATTCCATTTTTTTAAAAAATGTATTGCAAATGATGAGCAGGCAGAAGATGAAAAGTGAAATCTATAGGGAAATAATTAGAAGAGAAAGTTTTCAAGTATTCAGCATCCTTGGTAACTTCTCCCATGACCCTGTGACTGGAAACCAGGACAGCATTTAAAAAGCTGGTCACCTCGGAAAGCACAAAAACCTCTAAAAATAAAAACCAACATTTCCAGACTCTGCCATAATGGTTTCCTGGTAAACAGAAAGACATGCTTGCTATTCTACCCCCACACGGGGGTTGTGACAATTAATTATTCAACATTTGGAAAGTGCTTTGGAGATAAGCTAAGTGCTAAAAATCATCATCAATTTTCAGCAAACCGCACTTAAAGTGAACTCACCAGGCTTACTGTTGGAAATTGAGTACAAGACGATGCTTCTTTTTCCATTTCATTTAGACCATTAGACCAAACAACCAACACCCGTATGGAACGTTCCTTTCCTTTCGGTCAACCTTTGAGTGTCCTCTAAGTAAAAAACTAGTCCTTAATTTTCAGAGAAATGTAAATTCTCATAATGTGGTTTCGCAAAATTTACAGTGACGTGCTTATTAGGTATCCTTCCTCTTCTGACTTTGATTTAAGTAATATAATAAACAGTGAATTTACTAACAATTTCATCTATAAAATTATGAGAGCAATTAAAATCTAGTGCAATGTACTTCTACTGTGTTAGTTATCGTTTAAGGATGCATATTTGTTTAGGTATCCATGGCTGCGTTACACTACGTATATAAATTTAGATAAACAATCTAAGAATTGATTAACCTTGTTGAATGCTCTAAATGAAATTAATAAGCTATTCTATTTAAACATAAAATGATTTTGGGGCAGCTGAGTGGCTCAGTCTGTTAAGCATCTGACTCTTGATTTCGGCTCAGGTCATGATCTCAGAGCATGGGGCTCTGCACTGACAGCATGGAGCCTGCTTGGGATTCTCTCCCCACCCCCTACCCCTCCCCTGTTCACCTTCTACAAGTCTCTCAAAAATCAATAAATAAACATTAAGAAAATTATTTAAAAAAATCATTTTGGTTAGACCATTTTCCTCCTTATCTAGAATATGTTCTGGTTTGTAGTTTTTCACTTTAAAATTCACAACAGTGACCCAAGATTGAGATTTTTTCTTCACCAGAATATAACTAAAACCCACATAAAAACCCACCTGCATCCATTAAAAAAAAAAAAAAAGAGGGAGGCAGTAAGTGGTTTTTAAACAGTCATGAGCAGGCCATGCTCTGCAAAGTGACCACACAGTAACTGTAGTCAGTTTGGAATTAAACCTACAAGAGTAGAACTCATCCACACCTACGTCCATTTTGGAGACAATAAATAATTTTGTCCCAAATATTATTTTTTTACTTCATATCTCTGACACAGTGAAAGATCATATATACAAAATCATAATTTCATGTTTTTGAGAATTAAAAGCTGTGCTGACATAATCTTCTTGGATATGGGACTTGTTTCCCATTAGATCAAGCTCATCAACATTTCTCTAAAAAGAGGGTTATGTATTTTAATCTCAAAATGCACAATTTTAAAAGTCATCATTGCTTTTAGAAAGGGTTTGTTTACAAGATGAGTTTTTACCACTTTAAACATTAATACCTTTTACACATCTATTAGTTAACCTTCAATCTTTTATCCATATTCGCCTTCCAAACACCCCACCCCCCAATGTGGAAGTGAAATCTTTAATGTGCTCTACATTCCTAATCTCAATAGCGAGGAAACAAAACACTGGTTGCTTTAGCGAGATGATCTCCATCGGGCTCCTGCCTCACATAAACAAAAGTAACTGTGGAATTCTGCAAGGAACCCACAATAGACTGCTCAACTCCAAACAGATTAATGCCAAAACAGCTAAGAAAATTTCTCATTGACTCAGGTTGATATTTACCAAATATGTGATATAATCTTCATCTTCCACAGATCATTATATAATAAATATGTAGAAAAATTGTTTCTCATCCTTTAAAAGAAGATAAATTGTTTTCGTCATTTAGACGAAAAGAATATCCACAAGCAACTTAAAACTGAAGAGGAAAATGGATCCAAAGAAGGCCTTCCTTAAAAAAATTATTTCAAAGGAGGAGTCATAGCCTTTCTTCCTCTGCTCTACAGGCTTTATTAGGGGGTGCCAATAATGGGCTACTGGTACAAACAGAAGAAACAGACACATCATACGCTTAAAGAAGTATTTTCGGGCATACATCTTATCTCTGCTTTAATGTTAGCAGGACCATCAGATAGTTTCTTAAAAATAAACAATATGATACAATTGCCACATGGGGGGGGGGGAGTCATTTCAAATTAAATGTTTCCCATCCACATGAATATGAAGGAGATAAAAAAAACTCTCCAAAGGAATTAGACATGTCCCCAAGTGAATAAGAAATGAATTGGCAGAGACTGAGCCTCCATGAGAACATTACTTTGAATCTAAACCAAATTTCTAAAACACTCCAGGTGATCTGCGCTATATTTATAGAATTTAAATGCTGAAATAGTAAAAAGAATGATTCTGAAGTGTTTAAGAAATGAAGCAATTTAATTAAGTGGCAATGTTGTATTTATTGATTGTATGTTGCAATGTTTAGCTCTAGTACCAGAGTGACAGGAAAGACAAATACCTAGACTCCTGGGACCTTCTCAGGTGGACGCTATCACTTGGTCATGAAATGCTTTTCGTGAACCATTCCCCAGGTCAGCTCAGCAGAGGGTTCACTCCCTGTAAACTCAGAGGATCCTTACAGAAGTTACTTTGAGGGAGGCTAAGAACACCACACATACCTGCCCCAAAATTTCACTCACTATACGGCCAAATCCTTCAAATTCCAACAGCATTGATTCTTCCTTTTGCATCTTCTGGTAAAAAACTAAAAGTGCAAATGCTACTAAGACATATAGTACCTTGAATGATTTCGTACTAAGACACTGTCACATGTTTTCTCTTGCAAAGAAAATCAGATACAAATTAATGAGCGTCAGCCTGCCCGCAAACTCGTAGTGAATTAAAAGAACCGTATTATAAGGGAAGGGTAGAGCTGATGAAGTTAGGTGTGAACATAATAACTAACAGCTGAATCATACTTACTACCTGCTGCAGACGCTTCTGAGTATTTCACTTATGTTAACTTACTTAAACCCCAGGAAGAAAATAAGGTAGGGTCTGCTGAAGAACTGGAAGCCCGGGGTGGCCGGAGGCATGAGGCACAGCGTCTGTGAGTGTTGGGCACACGGCCCACATCTCCCCTTCAGGACTGGGGTGCTGCCTGGGCCGGGCCGGAACGGTACTCGCCATGCTCGGCTCGGTCTTGCTCGGAAATGGTCTTAGAAGCAGAGAGCCACCTGACCCATGGTCACGCCCCTGCCGCAGGACGGCCCACGTCTCCTGCCTGGGCGGCGTGGGCTCCCTGGGCTCAGGGTGGACGAGCTCTGAAGCACCTTCCGGGCTCCAGAGCCTGCTGGGAGCCGCCGACGGACGCCTGGGTAATGGCACCTGCTACGGAATGGCACCTGCACACGCCCCTCTGCCCAGTCCGGCTTCCTTCGCGGCCTGGCGGGGACCACCCCTCCGCACAAGCCCCAGGAAACTTGCTGAGCCATCAGAAAGTGCTCCCGGGAGAACCTAGGCTGAGACGCAGTGCACAAGGGGCTCCAGCCCAGGCATTGTGGCTCCAGAGTCCATGCTCACAACCAGCTCGGCGAAACCCTGACAGTGCGGGCTCAAAATCAACTTCGATGGGAGTTTCCACTCGGTGAAGAAGCCTCAGGAGCCATGGCTGACTGCCGCCTCTCAACGTCTTCTCAAACCGCAACCCCACCCCCGCACCCCGTCACTCCTGGGGTCTTGTCAGCCATGCCCATCACCTGTCCTTCATGCCCATGGACTCCGGCTTTTCACTGATGGCCAAAGACTACTTCAGAATCCCACTTTCCCACCCAGGACGTTTTCTCCTGGTCTCCACATGCTCTAAACGTTCAAGTCACTGATGCACACGACCATCGCCTCAGGCTCCATCACCCCAGAGCCACACTCGCCCCCCACCCCCTGCACCCGGAAGCAGCCCTCTCTCATAGCTCACCTCTGGCCCTACCTCAGCTTTGTCTCACAGCCTGCCTCCCATTATGGCTAAGATCTCCTCCCTGGGGCATGGCAAGGGAGCAGACAGCCTAATACCTTCCACTCTCCCTCTCCCCCACTTCCGGGCCAAGCCTCTGCATTTCCTTATGAAAATAGATCCCTTGGGGATCACTGCCCACCATGTAAGAAAACAGCCAGACCTTTAAGCCCTGTGCAGGCACAGCTGAGACACCCTCTTTACAACATAAAGATACGCAAAAACAGTGTAGAAAACACAACAGTAGCGGAATGCCTGATGTAGGAGCAACAGCTTCACAAATCTCCAGCCCTAAGAACATTGCTAAGTTGCATAATGACAACCAGGAGAAAGGAGCAAAAGGGGAAATTCTATTCAACGTGTTGTTAAGAAAGGTGACAAGTGCAATTTATTTTGGAATAATGTACATCAGAAACATATTTTAAGACAATTTTAGTTTTGATACTTAAATAGGTAAGCTTCAGTTATCAGAAAATTCAGTTAAAGTGAATATACTCCAATGACAGTAGATAAATAGACCACTCCCGCAATTTAAGCAGACAGATTCACAATTTCCCAGGAACAGTCTCCTTAAAATATTATTTCCTCTTCTTTGATTCCACAGACTCTACAACTCATGGTACCTACTGCCCGTGCTTCAGGTATTAACACTCCCCCGCACCCCCCACCCGTAGCTCCCAAGTCATCAGACTTCTGTAGATCCCATGGCTGGACACCTACCTTAGAAATGAATCCCTCACTGTCTCTACAGAACTGGATGTTCTTCCACCAGTTCCCAGCTCAAGCAGCAAATTGCTTGAAGCCTGGGCCACATGCTCTAGCCTGTTGTATTCTGTTGTTGGGTTTTTTTTTTCTGGTTTTTCTATAAATACACTATTATTCAAGCCCATATACTACAGTCCTTCCATAACAGAAGCCAAAAGTTGTGGCATTGAACTTTCCAAACTGTATTTAATTTGTAAGTATAGTATTACAGCTAAGAAAGTTCTCTAACACAATGATTTTTAAACCTGCACAAAATAATTTTAGTAAAATTAAAAACCTCATTTAATTGGGAAAGCAAACTATTTCAGATTAGTGGAATTATCCCAAATGAGTCCAGAACCAAAGGCGCTGGTTTCAATTCAAAAATAACATCCAATTTCATTTTATCAGCAGCAAGGTGTGGTCTTGATTCAGGGAAATTTTATAAGGTCTCAATGATCTGATCATGTTTTAATAACCTCATGTGTAACAATGCCCTTATACTAGTGCCTTCGCGTCAAGGTCCAGAGCTGAGATAAGACATGCCAAGGCAGGTCAACTTTACAGGAAACATCTCATGAGGTCAAACCCACAATCCTCCCAACCAATATTCAGTGACATCAAAGAACAAGAAATTATTCTACAAAATGGTAAGTGACATGAGCAAAATGCTATGAGAGAGTAGAGAATACCATCCAAAAGGGTCTGTATACCAAAAACATTCATGCTCCTTTAAATTGTAGGAATACTTAATCTACCCAAAGATTTGTCCTGGAACGTATCCTCTTAAAAAGCCTTTTTCTCCTCTTGGAGTGAAAAAGCACTCACATTAAATACCCGCTACATAAATTTAAACTAATTTATGCTAAACTTACTTCTTGAAGTTGTAAATGGCCCTCCTAGTTCTGGTGTTCTTGGATTTGGGGTAAAGTGTTCATGACATTAGGTGTAGGTGAGGTCTCCTTTCAGACTTCACTCTGAAGATCATAAGCATTCAAACAGATTTCTGTCTGTTCTCTGAAAGACACTCCTCTATTCTTATGATATGTAGCGCATTTCTCTACACCTTCCCCAGTTATGTCTGTCTCTGCAAGACCTAACCTCCGAGGGAACATTCTAGGTAAAACTGCATAAGGTTCAGACACATGGATGAACAGAGACATAACAGCATTAGAAGATCCCTATTAAAAGGTTATAACTGAACTCAAATATGCATTCAGATGTAATATTTGTGAATATAAAGAACAGTGAAACATACTGAGAACATTCACTAGAAATAATATATATAATAAATAAAACATCCATCCTAAGATGTTGCAATATATTGTGCATTTGCATATATTGTAAGGCACATATATTATAAGGAAAATATACACCTAACATATAGCTATATAGACAGTACAATGATATTCTCTCACCTTTCCATAATTCCAATATTATCGTGGAGCCCTGATACTAGTACCATAAAAGACTTCTATTTTCCCTCATTTATATTTATGTTATATCTTCCAGAGATTGTGTGAGAACATCTGGATTTAAAAGTTGCAGTTAAATACGATCAATATTAAAAAATTATTTGGATGAGGCAACCACCAAATTCACAGAAGTGAATAAACGAAGGACTCTTCACCCTTGCCAACCACAGGAACACCTTTGCAACTGAAACCCAGAGAACACTAGATGTGTCTAATTCTGCATTTTTTACAATACCTAGTATCTATTCTTCAGAGAAGGCATAAAAATTGCAATTCCTTATAAATCTTTTTAAGTAAATGCCTTTTTAAAAACCTTAAGAGCAGTATTCTTTGGGGGAAACTGGAGGAAGGCTACGTAAAAACTGTACTGTATTTTTGCAGCTTCATGTGACCCTACAATTATAAAAATTAAAAATTAAAAAAAAAATTAAGGACCAACAGCTCACTTTGATTTTTTCTTAAGTTTTTAGTTAAATTCCAGTTAGTTAACATACAGTGTAATATTAGTTTCAGGTGTACAATGTAGTGATTTGCCACTTCCATAGGACACCTGGTGCTCGTCCCAAGTGCACTCCTTAATCCCCACCACCTGTTTAACCCATCCTCCCATGCTTCTCTCCTCTGGTAACCATCAGTTTGTTCTCCATGGTTATGAGGATGTTTCTTCATTTGCCTCTCTTTTTTTCCCCTGTGACCATTTTTTTAGTTTCCTAAATTTCACATATGAGTAATATCATGTGGTACTTTTCTTTCTCTGACTTATTTCACTTAGCATAATACTCTCTGGCTCCATCTATGTCATTGCAAATGGCTAGATTTCATTCTTTTTTACTGCTGAGTAATATTCCATCATATCTTCTTCATCCATTCACCAGTTGATGGATATTTGGGCTATTTCCATAACTGGGCTATTGTAGATAATGCTGCTATAAACATTGGGGTGTATGTATTCCTTTGAATTAGTATTTTTGTATTCTTTGGGTAAATACGTAGTGGTGCAATTGCTGGATGATAGGACAGTTCTATTTTTAACTTTTTAAGGAACCTCCATACTGTTTTCCAGAGTGGCTGCACCAGTTTGCATTCCCACCAACATTGCAAGAGGGTTTCCCTTTCTCCACATCCTCATCAATAACAACTCACTTTTAATCTCAAGCAAATATTAAATAAAACTGTGTCCAATTCAGAGAACAGATGAAATATAGTCATATTTAAATAGAAAGGTTAAATAATTTTTCCAAGGAACTATATAACACATCACAAACCCTAACAATAAAGTTTTGTCCCCAAAATATTGGATTCCAAACTTCATGACAACAAATTTCACAAGAAATAGTTGAAAGACATGACAGTAGTGATCACGGCTACTTACTGGAGGAATATCTCTAGAAGAAATAGAGTTTAGATAAAGCTGGGTATGATGACTGGGTGTCTCTGATTGGTTTGTCCAGATTTTTTAAGTGACTATCATTCCATAAAAATAAGCATTTTCACTATAAAATATGCTTGCCAGGGTGTCTGGGTGACTCAGTCGATTAGGTGTCAAACTCCAGGTTTCAGCTCAGGTCATGATCTCATGGTTGCTGAGCTGGAGCCCCGCACTGGGCTCTGCACCGACAGCACGGAGCCTGCTTGGGATTCTCTCTTCCTCACTTTCTACCCCTCCCCCACTCATCCTTTCTCTCTCTCTCTCTCTCTCTCTCTCTCTTTCTCTCTCTCTCTCTGAAAACAAATAAAAATAATAATAATAAAAATAAATATGCTAGCCACTGTGAGGACCACAAAAGATATTCTGACCCAGTTCGCAGAGTGAGGAAGCATACAGTGTAGGACCACATGCACACCAGTGAAACAAAGGGCAGTGCAGAACAATAAGCAATAAAGTGATCGTTTAAAATGTAGACTTCACTGCCTAGAGTTTTGGCAGTAAAAACATGTGAGTGCTGAACCGTATTTTCTTCTGATATTTTTGGATGAGTGTTTTGTTTCATTTCTTAACGTATTTTTCAAGGGAAATTATCTGATCCCATTTATCTAAATCTTTTAAGACATTTCCTATCTGCCTTCTTTCTTTTCCCTGGCAAAGGAGCCCAACTTGTAAAAAGTGCAAACGTGTGAGCTGTGTGCTTCTGCTTAATGTGTTAACGCTCAGCAATTTTCTGAAGGCGATTGTAATCAGTACTTCAGCAATCTCCTACCATGAGGCCCTACTCTGCTAACATCATGAGTGCTCATCACGCATTCCGAAAGACCTAGTCTCTCGAGGTCAAAGGAATGAAGGAATTTCTGAAGCAGCTCTACTGTGAGGTCTTGCCGCAGCTGCAGTCAACATGCAGCACACACGGGGAGGGTCTCAGGAGTGCAGCCATCAACACTCAAGGTCCACTCAACCTCCAGTCTCACTGATGATTTCACTGAGTCCTCCCTCCAAACAAACATGTTTCACCAAATAAGGCTTCCAGAACTTCATTCATGATCATTCAAGGGTAGAAGGTACAAAAACCTGGTTTGTATTAAAGACATTATAAATATTCCCAACGGGCCATAAAGATAACAGATTTCCAAGCTGAAGAGCATGAGAAATGGAAGAGCTAACCCCATGCCCATGGGATAGAAGTTTAGATATTATTGTCATGATCCTATTCCTTAAATAGTTGTTCTTCCCTAAGTCCAGGCCTAGCACCAAGGCTTTTTAAAAGTCTCATGTGCCGAGGAGACACCAAAGGGAGGAGCCTTGCTTCCAGCATTTAACACAGACATGCCTGGATGCTTTTGTTTTATAACGACCCAGTTTAACTTCTCACAGGAGTGAAATCACCCAAAACAGAAGATGTTTTCTGAAATCCACTATTTTTAAAACAGTAGTTTCACAAGGCTCACCATAATTACCCTTAGTATTTATTTCAATTTCCATAGCATTATGTCTGTAACAGAAAACAAAAGGTGTCTACTGCACCAGATGATTCCATTTTCCACTAAATCACCCGAAAGCAACCACATTCGGGTCAAGCACATATGAGGGATGCTGCCTGAAATGTAAACGTCCTCAAAAATGCAGACCGACTTACGTTATTCTGAAGGAGTATGTTACGTACTCAGTACTCTGAGTGCCACAAAACAGATACACTTCAGTGATAAGAGCCAACCAGTCAAGACCACCACCAGCTCTCAAAAGAAAAACAACAAAAACTCAACTACAATAAAAAAGAAAAGAAAATCAGTCTTTGGGTTAGAAAATCTAATTAAATTTCCACATCAACATCCAAATTCCTTCTGCTGCAAGCCTGATTTTGCAAGGGGATACATACTATTACTTACCTTATAATTCTTGAAAACAAAAGTCATACAAAGTTTAATTCTATGTAATTTAGAAATAAATATTTGGCCTAACCCTCTTTTCAGATGAAGAAAACAGAAATCACAGTCAAACAGTACTTGAGAATCAGACCTTTCGAAGAATTAAGAATTGTTGCTTTACCACAAATGTTTACCAGGTATAGGCTGCAAGTTTGCTTTTGATATTATAATCGACATATGTGAGAAATGCCTTGTCCATATTAAGCTGGAAAGGCTCTCCACAAGCTCCAGTTTTTAGCTATTACTCATCTTTAAACATTCAGTTTTTCATGAAATATGGTTTCCAAGGTATCAGCACTGGAGACGCCATGACAATATTTTAAATCTGGAAATTTGTTGGCTAGGATTCTAATTACAGAAGCTAAAAATATTCCGTGTGTAAGCTTTTGGGGATCACCCATGGGGTGAAGAGCACCATAATCATTTTCAAGGGTTCTCCAGGTGCTGTGTGTGTTACTTGGGGACATAAAGTTGATATGAGTGATGCAGTGAAACGGGTGATCTCAAACTGCTAGCTATTAGACTCAATTTTTCAAGTTGATATTTAATAAACCCTTTTCCCAATTCAGCTTTAGCAATAAAAAATAAAAGTCCTAGAGAAAAAATGTTTCTTGAGTTTGGATCACTCGGAAGAACAGCTCAAGAAAGATACTTAAAAGTGTTGTTCATTCACTCAGCCAACAAATATTTATTAATATGTCAGGAACTGTTCTCAGCGCTGGCACAATTCAACTCAAGAATAAGGAATGTTGTAGAACAGAACAACAACAACAATAATAACTAACATATGTATAGTCCTTTACAGTTCTGAGCAAGGTTTCATAATGGTCACTTCACTTGTCCCTCATAACACCTCTGTGAGCTAGGTTTTACAATCATTTGTCATTGAAAGAAAAAAGAAAGATAATTTTTTCAATTTCCGAAATCAAATAACTAGCAAGTAAGAGAGCTGGGTCTCTAGCCCGTATCTTCCAAGTGCATATCTCTATTGGTCACTGGGCAATACTTATGTTAAGCATTGAAGACAAGTCCTGCATGTTCATGAGCACTGTGTTAAAGTTGTGTTTTTCGGTTGTTGTTTTTTTTAAGGACAGGGTTTCACAGATCCAGACTATGACGTTTACAAGCTGAAAGTGTTGTTAATATCTTCACGCGTTTATTTTATTATATGGAAACACTGGTGAATAAGTGTGTGCATGGTTATCTGAGTTTTCTAAACCAAATAAAAGAAGTTTACTTCCCAGGTATTAAAATCTCTCTTACTTAGGATAACATACTGGACAAAAACTCCATGAGCAATAAACCTGAACAAGCTTTACATAAAAGACTATAGCCAATAAACATACGAAAAGGAACAAGGAACAAAAGATACTTGGGAAATGCAAATTAAAACCACAATGTGATACAACTTTACATCCACCTAAATGATTAAAATAAAAGAGATAATACCAGCGGTTTGTAAGGATGCCGAAACACTTACAAGATGCCAGTGTCAACTGGTGCCACTTTTGAAGGAAGGCACAATCTATTATTCCCACATGTTTACCAAAAGACATATGTGAGAATGTTCGTAGCAGCACTATGTGTTATAGCCAAAAACAAGAAACAACCCAAATATCCATCAAGAACAAAATGATAACTAAATTGTGGCGTTCTCATAATGCAGAATACTGCAGAACAATGAGACTAAATGAACTGCAGCTACACACAAAACATGAATGAATCGCACAACCATAATGCTGAGCAAAAGAAGTCAGACACAAAGTTACACAACATACATTCTGGTAGAAAGTTCAATAATAGATAAAAATAGCGTATAATCTCAGAAGTCAGGAGAGAAGTTATCTTTGTGGGGAAATAACGGCTTGGGGGAGGAAAAGGGGGCTCCTGGCTGCTAACAGTGTTCTATATCTTGGTCTTGGTGTGTTCACTTAGGTAAATGACCAAGCTGTTTACTTATATCTCAATGACATGCATACTTTATACATTTTATATTTCCATAAAATCTTCAGATAGATAGACAGATAGACAGATGGGGATCGTACACCTAACTAGCCCTTAACCACTGTGTTTGCTGTAATTCTTACATCTGCTTTTAGTATTTGGTCTGTCTCTTCCTTTACTCCCAAGCTGTCCCCTGGCACTTTTCAATGTTATCCATGTAGCTGCCGATATCAGACCATTCCTATCTTCTAATTTGTAATTCAGTGTTTGCTATGGGATTAGAAATGCTATAATCAGTCATGTTAGAACTGTACATGAATTCAAAGTAAACAGATTCTGAGAGATCACCTATGAGTAAAGTGAATCTTCTTCAATATATGTCTTTTTTTTTTAACCCTTTATTTTGCTTGCTTAGAGCTTTTTTGCTGAAGAATATGCCAACTATAGGAGTTCCAAATAGATGAAGCTAGTACTGGACCCCATCAGTGAACACTAGTCTCCAGGCCAAAGCTAGAATTAACTAACACAGAAGTCCAGATCCCACAAGTTTACTTATTTGCAAATATTATAATGGACATTATCAATCAATAAATATACTTCCAGTAAAAGAAAAGAAACCAATGACTTCTTATACAAGATATCATGAAGAACTTTTTTGGTTGCCTCACTCATAGAACATAATATCAGTTTTAAAGACAATATATTCTGGGGCACCTGGGTGGCTCAGTCGGTTAAGTGTCCGACTTCAGCTCAGGTCATGATCTCACAGTTTGTGAGTTAAGCCCTGCGTCGGGCTCTGTGCTGACAACACAGAGCCTGAAGCCCACTTCGAGTTCTGTGTCTCTCGCTCTCTCTCTGCCCCTCCCCTGCTCTCTCTCTCTCTCTCTTAAACATTAAAAAAACAATCTTTTTAAACAGAAAATATATTCCTTTCTCATTTTGTATTTTTATTAATCTTGATTTTTTAAATCCCCCCAAAATATACTACTACAAGTTTTATTTACATATTTTTTCAAATACAAAAATTCAAGGATAGCCTTTTTCTACACAATAATCCACAAGATAAAAAATATATATGTTTGTGGTTATTTATTTCCTTTAGCATCCAAATTTCATGTAACTTCTTTCTGTATGCACTCTCCATGAAAAACAGAAGTTAGCTCTTAAAAACCAGAGCTCAAATTGCTACACGCAAACTGAACCCTCTTCACCAGTGAAATGCCCCCTGGAACCAATGGAGAGGAGATGAAGTTGAGGCAAATGGGCACTGCTGCGGAGCGGAATCACTAACAGGGACTGGAACCATCCCTTCAAACCAGGATAAACATTTCTCTGCTTTAGTATCTTCAGCTGTGACTAAAACAACATTCATTCATTTGATGACAGTCATTCAATACATAGGTATCGCTAGTTCAAAGAGAAAAGGTTCATCCCCACTCCACCAATAATTTTCCATTTAGGTTAAGAAGAGCATACAAAAAAAAAAAAAAAAAGAAAGAAAGAAAGAAAGAAAGAAAGAAAGAAAGAAAGAAAGAAAGAAAGAAAGAAAGAAAAGCATACAGAGTGTAATTTCCTTGTTTTTTCAATGAGCATAATAATTCCTTTCATCTATTTAATTTGCAGGGAAGAATAGTAAGATGATGTTTTGGCTCATGAAAACAACTGCAGATATACATGGTTTCACCATGACTATTTCTACCTCTATCTTTTTTTGAATATATAGATACATAGATATAGATTGAACATACACATATATACAGATATATATTGGATGTATAAATTGAATATATATATATATAGGTATATATTGAATATACACATATACATATATACATATATGGCTTGATTCAAAGGCAAGTAAGACTTTATCATTAAGGAATAAAATTGTGAACATCATGAAAAGACCAGGAAAAAAGTTTTATTTCTCCTTTACCACAGCAGGTAAATGAATCCATCTCCATTCCTGGTCGCCTGACCTTTTGATGCCTTGTTTAAAATGCCATTGTACTGCTGAGACTAGAGCCATGTAACAAAGTCAGTGCCACAAAGTCATTATGACAGTCATACATATGGGTTTAGGTAAAATAAAATCATCCACCTCTACAAATGAGTAGTATGTCTGTGTGTGTGTGTGTGTGTGTGTGTGTGTGTGTGTGTGTAAATGTGCATAAGACAAAATAAATGAGGAAAAGGGGAGGTTAGGAAAACCCACCTCCACTACTGGAAAAATAACTAAGGCAGGCACCACAGGGATATAAAATATTCTTGTTATATTAGAAGGACAGTAGCATATTTTCTATTCTGTGACACAAACATATTAAATATGGAGATACCAGGAGAAGCAAAACACATTTGGAATACAACTTACCCCTGACCTTATATGAAAGAAACATTATTTTTCCCTTCCCTTAAAATTCCTGCATTATGAAAAAAAAAAAATCCTGAAAGTAGCAAGACCTAGTTTTGTAAAGACTTACTAACTTCCTGGATGTTCCTACACTATACTATCCATTTTGCTAAATAACTTCCCCAAAACAGATAAATTTCCTAAATCATATGTTGGCCTCAGAAACTGCATCAACAGTGAGAACTGAGATATGTGTTCTCCTCAGAGCTTCCTTTGTCCTGTCAAATCAGGTACCCTGATTCTTTCCACTTAGCAATCAAGGAAAAAGTACTTAGAAACTTTCACATCATTATATCCTTCTCTTCTCAGTTGGTTCTTTCCATTCCCAGTCTTATTATCAACCCCGTCACAGATTTTATGCAAATTATTAAAAGTGAACACAATGAAACTCCAAGAAACAAGCGGATGTTGTCTATTGCCACACTCACTTAAGGAGCAGTGAATTCTCTCAGGACGCTCTCCCCTAACAATAGGAGTCCTCATGGACTGCAGCGCCCTCAGAGGCAAGCAAAGAAACATGATTATCTACATGATTCACCAGCTAATGTGTATTTCCTTTCCTTAAGTGTTGTGTTTTTCTTTACTATGCAAGCTACGGCCAGACTATCTTTCTTATTATCAGAACAAAGGATCAGAACCTCAAAATTGCACTTGCCAGAGCTCAGTGAAAAATGAAATTACCACCAGACCATCCTGGCAGTTGTCCCAAAGTTTACCCGATTTCTATCATATTTTTTTCTCTAAATGATTCCCTGTATTCTTTTTACACATTATTGTAAACTCCAAATTTATTCTAATCATTTAAAAAACTAGAATAGTAACACTAACAAAGATTTAGTTATTTTCTGTTGAGAAAATGAACTAAAAGAGATACATCATTATAAACTTAGTATATTCTGTCAATCTCATTGGCTAAGGTGCCTTATATATGTTAGTAAATCTCCAGAATGACCTCAAAACATTAAATGATACAGAAAGAAAACACTCATAGAAAATGCTGGGGGAGGGATTTTTTTAGTTTTCTTTTTTCTTAAAGGTAGATATGCCTGGAACTATCCAAACATCCAATCTTATCCCTCCCACCCCCATTCTTACAAATGTCCTGTATCTCAACTGTTCGTAAGAATACTACCTTCCTCTTTCTATCCATTTATGTGGGAGTTTTTGTGTTATCTTAGATATTCTGAGATAAAGTTAAAACAATTCAACTTCCAGATTTCATATAAAGAGAACAGAATCCTATCACTGTATTTAACTTTAAAATGAAAGTAAAAGTTTTTTCTCAGTTATTAAAACTATAGACAAATAAGCAGAACTGCTTCCTCTGAATGAAGTTATGCTAATAACCTCAATCTAAGTTCCATAATGATATTGAAAATTATTTAAATGCTAATGTGATAGATACAAGGAGACTTCTTAGAAACCTTTTCAAAAGACATTACATTAGTTATAAGGCACTACTGCATACTGGTTTAAATGCTCGGAAGAAGCCATTCAAATCAAAATGGAAAAAAAAATAAATAAATAAAACCCTAGTGGGCAATGTTCACTTTAGTTCAGGTAGTATTCTAAGTCCAAGTCCCAGATACAAGAATAAAAGAGAAATACTGCACAATGCAGTGTCTCTCAGGAAAGGAACTGTTCCAGGATTTAAGACAATATGCGTTTAGTACAGCCCAGTGTTCATGATTTCCCATTAGGAGCAACTTTCTCCAACACTGAAGTGAAATGGGAAAGGCAGCGATGAGGGTAGACCAAAGTGGTTAACTGTTCTTCATTGCCAAGACTGAAGAGAGCTTGCTGCGGGTAATCATGCTGAGAAGATAAGGCCTTGAGAAGGAATGAAGGATGGAAAAAACAGAAGTTTTACAAGGAACTGGGGGGGGGGGGGGAATGCTTTACGATGGTAGAACAGAGGCAGAATGGCTTCCTTCTCCATCTTTTAAGTCAAGGTCAGGGCTTGTTGTGGTTTTTGTTTGGTTTTCTTGCTGTTGTTGTTGTTGTTGTTCTTTTGTTTTCTTTAAGAACTTGTGGTGCTTGCTGCAGTTTGCTGAATGTAGTTCCCAACTCCTGCCTTTCTCTGGTGACTGTTATTAACGGACTGGCAAAGGCTGGGTAAAATGCACTTAAGAAAAAAGAAATCACCCCTCCTTGCCAAGACGCACATGCTGCCCAGTACCTGAGGAAGAGCTCCACTGTCGCCGGCCAAGAGAAATCCCACTTTAACCTCGGCCTCCCCTTTCCAAATCCATTGCAAATAATTGTGTGTGTGCCACTTGCAGAGAATCTGCCTGACTCACCCCCCGCTTTCGGTGTGCCAGGGAGAGATGTGCACGCTCCGTCCCGGAGCGGGCAGTCAAGTGGGGTACCAAGAGTCCCCCCAAGACTCCCCCATTGGTGGGTTTGGGGACGTTTCCCCCTCCAGCAGGTGCCCGGCCACACTGGGACCACCCAAGCTCACAGGAACACACGTGTCACTGCGCCGGAGCCCAGCCCGCCGCGTACGCTGGCCCCACAGTCCGGGCAACAACGCCTGGCTACGCGCAGGGGGCTCTACACTGGGGGAGATATAGGACTTCTCAAAGTGCTCCTCTAAACGCTAAGAAGGAAACAACAAACACACAAAAAAGTACTTTGCCGCGGAAGCAGCCTCCATACTCCGCGGGCGCCCAGCCCAGGGGATGCCCGGCCCGCAACTGACCTCTTTCTCCCTCCCCCCCGAGTGCGCCGAGGCCGCCCGCGCGCCCTCCGGGACCGGCCCCTGGGCCCGCCGCCCCTGCGCCCGCTGCCGCCGCCGCCTGCGCCGCGAGGCGGGGGATCGGCCGACCCTCCCCGCCGCTGCCCCGGCCGGGCGCTCACCTCCTGGGGTCCGCCTTCCGTCGCTCCTCCAGGTTGGCGGCGGAGTGTGGGGCTGCAGCGGCCGCTGCCGCCGCCGCCGCCTTCGCTGCCACCACAGCCGCCGCCGCCACCGAAGCGCTGCCCGGCGCGCCGCCGGGACCGGAGGCTGGGGGCCCCGCGGGATCCCCGCAGGCGCGGGCCCGGGGCGCGGCGGGGCCGAGCCGCGGGAAGTTGTCGGCTCGCGGCGCGGATCGAGCGGGGCGCGAGCCACCCGCGCCCAAGTAGTCACAACTTTGCCGCCTGGGTGGGTGAGCGCTCCGGGGCGGAGGGAGGCGAGGACGGGGCGAGGGCGCTGGGGCGGGAGGGTCCTCGGAGCAGGCAGGACTGGAACCCGAAAGGCCCACGAGGAAGGGGGAGAAGGTGGCGCGGGCGGGCGGGGGTGGGGGGGATGTCTACACGGCCCGCGTGGTGCGGGGCGAGCGAGTGTGTGTGAGCGCGGGCGTCTACTCTACTTTGCCTTCTGCAGCTTCTGCATATTTATGGGGATCTCCGATGTTTTTGCCAGTAACTAACACTGCAGCAGCGGTGACCGGCCCGGGCACCCCCGGGAGCGAGCTGGGGGACGGGGAACCGGGAAAGGCGGCCGTGGCGGAGGCTGTGCCACGAGCGTGAGCCCGCGATCCATATTTAAAGCCGCGAGTGGCCTCGGCCGGCCCCCTGCCCTGCCCTCGCTCGCGCCGCCCGGCCCCCACCGCTCGGGGCCGCCGCTCGGCGTCAGCCGCCCGGGCATCCGCGGCGGCGGGGAGGGGCCTGGAGCCGCACCGCCTCCGCCGGGGGCTCCGGCTCTGCGCGCCGCGCCCGCCTGGAACTGGCCGACGACCCGGCTCCCGGCCGGCTGCCTTCGCCCTCCCTGGTTCCTTGTCTCTCACGCCCTGAGCTAGCTGCTCGGTCCAGCTTTTTGTCCTATTCACCACCGTTCCCTGCTGGGGAGAGCCTGTTCTCTCAGGCAGAACTGAAGGCGCTCGCGTTTGCAGATCACTCTCGAGGCTACTTTATAAAACTTGAGGCGTGTAGGTCGAAGAGAGTGCTACCAGAACACAGTCATCGTTCACCTTCAGTAAAGGATGTCCGGGGAAGCACAGTTCTCGACCTTGTCCTGAAGGCAATAACCTGCCTTCCTCGGGCACTTTGAGGAACATCTTTAGCCATCCAAGGGAGTTTTCTTGAGCGTACAAAGTTATTATTTGTATTCACTCTGTTCCTAAGGCTAATTAATGACGTTTAAATACGCTTTCCCAAGCAAATAATACTAGTAATGTATCAGTGACCCAGTCCCATTGTGATCAGTTAAGTAAACCATTAAGATATAACAGACCGTCAGCACAGACACCATCTAATGTTGTGGGTACTGCTAGAGAGCAGCCACTAAATGGATTTGAGCCACATGGTAAATGATGCAAGTGTATATACATTTCCTATTAATACATATCAATATATAATATATGTGTGGAAGTCGCTGACCAAACTGCGGTTTTTGACAGTAACAGCCAAAATACATAAAACCCAAGAAAAGTAATTTCACATACAGACTGCCCGCTCCTGGTTCCAAATCTTTCTTCAATACTAAGCGTAACTAATAAGACCTCCAGAAAAAAATATTCTAGAGGAAAATAAGTTAGGGACAGAAGCTTTTTTTTCTAGTATTTAAAACTGGAAGAGATCCATTGTACCTCACCAGTGTTTAGGAAGCAGGTATTTTTTTTTAAAAAGAAAAGAAAAGAAAAAGCAGATATATTTAAAATCCTTAATCGATGCTCAGAAGGCACCCAAAGCTGCCTACTGACCGAAATTAAAATGTACTAATGTCATGGGTCCAGCTGTTATTACATCTGGCTCACATATATGTGCACACATTCTACATAACCCGCCTCAGTGACATGGGAAATTCGAAACAGGAGACTGACAACAACAACAACAACAACAACAACAAAAATTAGCTGTAAAACCTTTGCCTACGTACTTATATTTTGTTTTTAGACTAACGTTAAAATTAACTTTCAGTCCCTGAGCACACAGTTAGCAAGAATCAGCAACCCCAAAGTAAGCTCACAGGCAAAAGGGAAGCCACTTTTGTATTAAGAATTTGACACTGCTGTTCAGCAGTTTTTCACACTGTGGATTATGTATTTCAACATAGCTGGCAATTTCTCATTATAATCGTGAACCGGCCATGAATGGTCAGCGTTGGTGAATGTTTGGGAAAGGAAAAGTGCAAGAAACTTACGTTCTCCAATATTCTGCTGTGAAATGTATCAAACTGTCCTTCACACAAACCAAATAGATAAACCCTGGAAGCATTTCACCATTGAGATTCGCACAATTTTACCCTGAAAGGAGTATAAAATTGCTGCGTGGGGTGGGAGGCAGGGAGGGAATCAGAGCACTGTGAGGTGAGGTTTTGTGTGTGCCTTAAATTAATGAGAAAAAGAGTTGTCTTTAGCAAAGAGCCAACAACCTCTGTTATCATTCTCATTACTTGATGTTTGCTATCCCACAATTAAAAGAGCATGTTCCATTTCCTTTCCTATTGATCATTTTCCAGTAATTGAGATATATGTGTTTTTCCTTTGAAAGGTCATTGATTAACTTCTCTTGTTAACTCTGCATGTGGTCACCTTTGCTACTGCAATTCTGGGTGAGGACAATGAATCCTGAGATCTTTTTTTCACCTATCCTAAAATTTGAGTTATATCCCTTGATTCCCATGAGCCCAAAGAAAGATGTATTGTTCTCTTTGTCTTGGGGTTCACACAGCTTGATGACAAAGACTGAACAGAAAAATTAATGGAGTTAGGAAAACAGTATAAGTAATCTTTACTGATAATGATTTATTTTTTTTTAATCAATAACTCTTTGTACTAAATGACCTTCTAGAATACCCACCTACGTAGCTTATCAATTCAAGTTTCTTTCAAGTCAGCCAAGGTCCTAATAGGCACCTAAAGGAAACAGAAAGATGGGAGGAGGGACCTTTGTTTCAATGACAAGCACCCTCTAGTGGCAGCTGGTGATGAAACCTCCTGACCACATAAGGTCCAACACGAATGAAGATGAAGTTTTTGAATAGGCAGTCCAGCCATTCCTGGCGGTGTATAAAGCATGGCACTCTCTGATTCTAAAACAAGAAAGTTGTGTGTAGTGAAATAATACAACCCATAGGCCCTTTGTTAATTATTCAAAATAAGTAGGGTGTATATCTGACGTGCAGACACGATTATTGCCATAAAGCATTTTCTCAATCTTTGTGTGACTTCGAAAAGTCACACTTCTGAATAAAGACCTCTGTATTTTTGTACTTAAAGAGCTCTTTATTTAAGTTTCCTCATTACATAAAATAAGGAGATCACCAAATTTTGTCTATAAGCCACTTTGTTCAAAAACAGCAGAACCCATAAATGTAACTCTTATATTTGGGAGTCTTTTCATTATTCTGTTTTATTAGAAAAGGAAAAGAAGGTGAAAGATATCATTGAATGTTTATCCTGTGGTTATTCAAAATTATAACAACCATGCACATTTCATTTGAGGACCTAAACAAAAAGGTGGTGGTGTATATGTTATATCCTCTTACCACAAACTTCAAAGAATAATCAGAAATACTTCTCAATATCAGGTTCTTTTTAAATATGGGGCTCACTGGTAGCAGTTGGACAAACATTTTGCTATGCACAGTGGAGTTTTCTTTGTGATAATGTTTGTTTGAGTTGCAGTTGTTAACAATATTGCGATAGAATGATCACCAAAGTTGCCACTCTAATCAGTTTAGCCAACCACTTCATGATGTAAGAGTAAAGAAAGAGAAAATCACTTTTCCTTCTCATCCTAGAACTAGTCTGGGATGAAACTGGAGATAGATATAGAGAAAGAGAGAAAGATCACTTAAAGCCTTCATTTTTGTTTCATTTACACTCCAGACAGTTCGTATTCAGTCTGACAAATTCCTGAATAAATTCAGCCAACCTAGATTTGTTTTGAAAAGAAAAGTGAACACAGTTTTTGCAAGCTGTCTGCATGTCATGAGCTAGGGAAAATAATTTTATTATATTTTGGTTAAACATGTGTCATAAGTTGCTTCATAGCTTAAACTACTAAGCTCTCAACTTATCCAACCATCATTTTTAAATTCTTTTAATGTTTATTTCTGAGAGAGACAGAGAGAGAGAAAGTGGGGGAGGGACAGAGAGATAAGGAGACACAGAATTTGAAGCAGGCTCCAGGCTCTGAGCTGTCAGCACAGAGCTCATCATGGGACTTGAACCCACAAACCGTGAGATCATGACCTGAGCTGAAGTCAAACGCTTAACTGATTGAGCCACGCAGGCACCCCCAATTGTCATTTTTAAAACACATACTTAAAGTAAATATTAGGAGAGGTTCTAACCTGTGAAAACAGGAGTCTATCTCTGTTAATATCAAGTAAGCCAAGTTGTTCAACCTTTCTGGGCCTAAGTTCCCTCAGCAGTAAAGTCAAGGGGCTTGAGATAATAATAATAATAATAATAATAATAATAGGATACCAGAATATTTTTCTCTAATAAATTTTGAAGAATATGTTTGTGACAGAGAAACATGCAAATCTTTCAGGAATGGCATTGACACATTTGTTACGAAAGCTCTGCTTAATAACCCTAGGCCAGAGTTTCAGCCTTTTCCTCCTACAGAAATTCTCCCATGAGCAGCATAACATAGGACACAGGCATCTCTATTTGGAAAGGAAAACTTAAATCAAGCTACTAAAGCCATGCCCCCTGATTTAAAAGATTGGTCTGGTTTTAGGTAAGATAAAGAATTACATCAAAGTTCTCTGCCAGAACTGACTCCTGGGGCCCTTGGACTCTGCTAATCTGTATGTGTGTGTGTGCGTGTGTGTATACACCTGCATGTGTGTGTGTCCACATCAGCCATCTCCCAGACATAGAAAGGTGCTTGTTTCTTTGTATCTCTCTGGCCTCCCCGCCTCCTTAGGGGATGAATAAGCCCAGATGGCAGGCTGCTCTAAAGTTGTTCTTAATGAGTCACGTGGACACAGCTGTTACATTATGTGGGGACAGGTTTTCCACAGATTAACCCACCACTGGATCAAACTGGACCATGACCATTCTCGTCCCACTGGTCTGTTCCCCAGGCCAGACCTATCTTGGAGACCACGGCACCTCAGTCTCTTTGCAGGTAACCAAACAGCTGATGCTTCAAGTGCACATTTGCCAGACTGATTTCTTTGCAGAAAATGCTGCAAGATTAAAATCTGAATATTAAAATCTGGCTCCTTTTTTGCTCATCTTAAGGGGGAGAATATTCTGAGCCACTTTGCCCTTTATCCTTTTCCATTCTCACTGCTGACCAAAGGATGCTCAGTTCTACACAGAACATGGAGCATAACTGGATCATCCATTCAGTCCACAAATAGTAAGAATCTACTATGTGTCAAGGACTCTTCTAGGTAATGGATTCCTAAAATAAGCAGACAAAATTCCTGCTTCATGGAGCTTACAAATAAAGAAATAATGAGATAATTTCAATTTCCTTGGAATGCAGAATGCTATGAAGTAGCAAATGCTCTGAATAAGGAGGCCAACCATCCCAGTTCACAGTTTCAGTTTACCCCTGTTATCCCTGTGTCTTAATAACAGCATTCTCTTTCACTCTCAAAAGAGAAATTGGTGAGACCTTTAGAATCACCCTAGTTCCAGGAAAATAAAACACCATGAGAGGGCAAGGGAGAGCTACACAGATCTGAATGACAAGATACCTATATATGAAAGTTTTTAAAGGCAAGTTGATACAACAAACACCTGGCAAGACGCCTTACACATAGTAGGAACTCCGTAATTACTTATAGAATGATTGGTTGCATCAACCCTTCTTGAAACATTAAAACTAGAGAGACTTAGTCAACTAGAACACTTCTATTAAGGTAAATCCAGATTCCAAAAATTCCTTAAGACATCATTCTCCTTAAACAATAACTTTTAGACTCATCTATGTATTTATCTGCATGTGCATAAAATGTCTCAGAAGGATACATAAGCGACTGAAAACACTATTTGCCTCAGGGAAGGGAAATTAGGTGATCGTGGGGTAGGCATAGGGAGGGTGACTTTTCACTGTATCCTTTGTTCTTTTTGGAATTTTGAACCATGTGGAGAGATTGTTTCTTTTTTCACTTAAATTTAAATGTAAAATACATAGATAAGGACATTTACATCTTACAGCTAGTTCTCCATACAAAGAAGTATGTAATTAAACAGAAACCTTTCTTATAAACAATGAGATTAATATTCTTACAAACTATGAAACAGTGGCTATAGCAACACCAATGGCAGGGCTGGGATGCCTGAGCCCCTTCATAGCTATTGGATGATGTTCAAGGCGAATAGCCTTTGCTCCCGGCCCACCTGGTCTCTGTTCAAATCACTGTTATGGGACAAAAAGGTCTTCAGAAGGATATTGCTGCTTTTCTTGCACCTGGGCAAATAAAATCAGTATAAAAATCCTAAAATAACATTTTATTGGGCATCTTGCTGTGCCTTTCCTTATAGCTGTACAGTTTTCAAAAATGAAAATCTGTTGGGGCCTCTGGGTGGCTCAGTCAGTTAAGCATCTGACTTCAGTTCAGGTCATGATCTCACAGTTATGAGTTGGAGCCCTGCGTCGGGCTCTGTGCTGACAGCTCAGAGCCTGGAGCCTGCCTCAGATTCTGTGCCTCCCTCTCTCTCTGCCTCTCCCCTGCTTCCGCTCTGTCTCTCTCTGTCTCTCAAAAAATAAATAATAAAAATAAAACAAAATCTGTTGCTTTTTTCCATTATAAAAGTAATACAGTTTCATTATTAAAAACTTGTAGAGAAATATAGATGGAACAGCAGTGAGAAATACCCTTTTTCAGAGAAGACTGCTCATATCCTGGCATATTTTCTTCTTTGCATAATTTAAATTTGTGGTTTACAGTTGATTAATCATATTGTATTTTTTTAAAATGAGGTAGTCACTGAGGCTACTTTTGAGTGAGGACAATCTCAGCATAGAACACAAGTGTCTAGCCAGAACAAAAAAGGGCGTGGTAGGATCTGGATTTAGTACCATCTTTCTAAACCCAGTTGGTAACTGCTGTGCTCTTATCTCAACACAATTCCAGAACTGCCCTTCTGTTTATGAAAATTCATATGGAATAGCGTCTCTGTTGATAGTTTCTGCTATCTGGCAATGAAAATATTGACTGCCCACTAACAATATTAATACTTACAATAAGAATAGCTAGGGTGCCTGGGTGGCTCAGTCGATTAAGAGTCCAACTTTGGCTCAGACCACGAAGTCACAGTTCATGAGTTTGAGCCCCGTGTAGGGCTCTGTGCTGACAGCTCAGAGTCTGGAGCTTGCTTCAGATTTTACGTCTCCCTCTTTCTCTGCCCCTCCCCCACTTGTATTCTGTCTCTCTCAAAAATAAATAAACATTGAGGAGGAGAAGGTGGTGGAGGAGGAAGGGAATAGCCAATGCCAGGGCACCTGGTTGGCTCAGTTGGTAGAGCATGCAACCCTTGATCTCAGGGCTGTAAATTGGTAGAGCATGCAACTCTTGATCTCAGGGTTGTAAGTTCTAGCCCCACACTGGGTGTAGAGATTACTTAAAAATAAAGTCTTTAAGGGACGCCTGAGTGGCTCAGTCAGTTAAGTGACTGACTCTTGATTTCAGCTCAGGTCATGATCTCACAGTTTGTGGGATCGAGCCCTGTGCTGGGCTCTGTGCTGACAGCATGGAGCCTGCTTGGGATTCTCTGTTTCCCTCTCTCTGACCCTCCCCTGCTCTCTCTCTCTCTCTCTTTCTCTCTCAAAATAAATAAATAAACATTTTATAAGTAAATAAATAAAGTCTTAAAAAAATAATAAAGAATAGCCAACGCCAATATAGTCATTACAATGTTCCAGGGACTATTCCAATTACTTAACATAAATGAATTCATTCAATCTTCATAATAACCCTATTGGTGACATCAGTTCCAACATCAAAAAACAAAAAAAGGCAATATAAATCCCAAAACTCTTACCTTTTCATACATGTCAACTGTTCTGCATTTCTTCAAAATTTGAAGAAGTCTGGAGTTGAGGGTTTGTCTTTCTCTGTGAACATCTGATCTGAAAGAGTTACCTAATTGCTGGGCAAATCCACACAAAGTGACACCTGAATTACATTTACTGCTCCAATTTCAACCAAACCTGACAGAGCACATATACACTAATATCAACACCTGTATATATTTCTGAGAACTCAGCTATCCAAAACCAGAATTCTCGGAAGCTGAAGACACTACACTGTGGTGTTATTGTCTTTTTTTTTTTTTAATGTTTATTTATTTTTGAGACAGAGAGAGACAGAGCATGAACGGGGGAGGGTCAGAGAGAGAGAGACACAGAATCTGAAGCAGGCTCCAGGCTCTGAGCTGTCAGCCCAGAGCCCGACACGGGGCTCGAACTCACGGACCGGACCGCGAGATCATGACCTGAGCTGAAGTCGGCCGCTTAACCGACTGAGCCACCCAGGCGCCCCGGTGTTATTGTCTTTTTTAACACGGCTACTTTTTCATCACAGCTATTGAGAATGAAATTTTCAGTGGTGTTCTCTTTCAACTTTAATTACATATATATGATGTCTGTCTCCAATCATCCCTAAAGGGCACATAACAGACAGGCAACATATATGTTTGAAGGCCATTAATAACTTCCAATGAACCACAAACCATGGTATTTACTTGTACTTTTCCTCTCTGACCTTTTTATTTTTCATATTAAAATATGTGGGGGAAGGAAATCTTTGTCTTGATGGTCTGGTATTGTTATTGGTTTTTTGTTTTGTTTGTTTGTTTGTTTGTTTGTTTGTTTTGGTATTTAGGGCCTGGGCCTGGTGCTAGCAGTTTTCATGCGTGAGCTAAATTTTAAGAGTTTTATCTCTCTTTACCAAAAACTAGCATTTCATCCAGAATTACACAGAAACTGGTAACAAGTTTTCCTCAGCAATTTCGCTTGCTTAAACTCGAAAAATGGTATGTAGCAAAAATTTGTCAGAAAACACATGTTAGCAGAGGCACCTGGGTGGCTCAGTCAGTTTAGCGTTTGACTTCGGCTCAGGTCATGATCTCATGTCTTGTGGGTTCGAGACCTGCGATGAGCTCTGTGCTGACAGCTCAGAGCCTGGAGCCTGCTTCAGATTCTGTGTCTCCCTCTCACTCTCTGTCCCTTCCCTACTTGCACTTTGTCTCTCGCTCTCTCTCTCAAAAATAAATAAACATTAAAAAAATTTAAAAAAGAAAAAGAAAACACGTGTTAGCATATGTAATGGTAAATCAGAAGCCAGAAAAAGGAGGTGATTTTCATATTACTGAAAGCTACAGTCTTTTCCTCTCAATTTGCCACTTTGGCAACTTTGATCCAGGGAAACGAACTCCCAATCACTTCTTGGTACTCACATTTCTTCATAGGTTTGTTAATGTCTTGGAACCAATAGCCTGGCATCCTAATCCAGGCTATTATAAATAAACCCTGAAAAGGAAGAAAGAACAAGAAGCAAATGGAACAAAGCAGAAGGAAGAGTGCTAGAGAGCTCTCTCTGCTCCAGCCAGAGGCCCTCAAATGCTATTACTGCTTCTTTGATTAAATTAAAATACAATAAGTATTGAGCACTTATTTAACACTTTGTCTATCCTGGCAAGAGTAAAAGACATTCCATTTAGAGAAACAACTATTCAAAGGTTTCTGCTGATGCTGCAGTTACTATTTGGAACCAAGAGCAGAGTAATCAAGTAGATGGAGGTGATTTTTCAGAGAATACTGAAGAAAGTATTGCATACTAGGTACAGTGGTGCTTTCCTAACAAACTGCTTGCATAATCTTGCTTTAGCATAGACCACCCATCAAGGAAAACAGAAGTGGTCCAGGGTAGTTCTAAAAGATGGTAAGCAAATAAATTCAATGCTGCATTCAATAATTAGTAATAGCTACCATTCATCAAGAACTTCCTGATCCTCATGAAAGATAAAAATTATTCTTATTTGACAATGAAGGAAACAGAGGCTCAGAAATGTCGAGTGATTGACCTCAGATCATACAAGTACCAAAGTTACGGAGCCTGAGTTCTGAAACTAGGCTTCAGGCCCTGCTCTTTCCACTATACCGTGCTTCCTCAATCTACCCCTAGGAGATACATGGAAAAGTTGAAACTACATGGTCCTTGAAGGAAAAAGTTTGGGGTCCTTACCTCCACACTCTTTCCACCCCACACTCACTATGTTCAGTCTAAACTGCCCACAAAGCGGGGTGCCTAAGTGGCTCAGGCATTTGAGTGTCTGACTCTTGATTTCTGCTCAGGTCATGATCTCACAGTTCATGGGTTCAAGCCCCACATCGGGCGAGCTTTGCAGTGACAGCTTGGAGCCTGCTTCTGCTTCTGTCTCCTTCCTTCTCTGCCCCTCCCCCGCTTGTGCGCACGCTGCTCGCACTCCCTCTCGCTCTCAAAATAAACATTAAAAAAAAATTAAACTGCACACAAAGCAAGAAGACTATTTTGATTATGTTGCTGCCTTCCTTTAACAAAAGAAAAAAGAAAAAATACTTTCAATGTTCTTCATCAGTTATTGAACGAAGTCCAAGTTATTTAGCTTAGAGTTAGTGGCCTTTCGTGACCTGGTTTCCATCAGCTGTATTTGCTACTGATCCCATACACAGCTTGATGCTTCACACACCCCAGACTCTCACCATTTCCTAAACATGCATTTTGTTTTCTTGGTCCTGGTTACTTGCTCATGTCAATTTATTTGACCAAGATTGCCTTTCTTTCTTCCACTTCCTTCTCCATCTATGGAAAGCCTATTTAGTTTTAAGTGGCCAATTAAAATGCTACCTAATCAATATTATCTTCTCTGATTCATTTAGCACAGAAGACCTCTTTCTCCTCCACACCGATAGCACTTAGATTGTACCACTGACATGTCACTTCAACCATCTCAGTGTAATGAGCCTTTTGCTGTATTTTCCTCAATTCTCCCACAAAATTGTAGGCTCTGTGAAAGTAGGAACTATATCATGCATCTTCATATTTTTCACCTCCTCTAATGTGGTCCCATACATATAGGAGACTCTCACTAAAACCTGAATGAATAAATGAAGCTTAGGTTTAGTTAATGACAATTACAACCTCAAATATAGAAAGATCTAACTTGAAAGTCAGATTGAAGCAAAAAACACTTGTAAGTTTTTACTTTTCTGTGGTTATTAATGTAAAAATCATCTTTTGTGTTCTATCATGGGCTTTAGCTATGGGTACATCTTCATGAGAAATTAGACTTAAATCTACAGTTTCTCTTTGTTTTAAACAGCCTTTCATGTATTCATTCAAAAAATGAAATGCCTGTTATACACAAGATCCAACTAAGTCCCGAAGAAACAGGGGTGAGAAAAACAGATAAGGCCTTTAGGGAGCTTAAATTCTAGTTACAAAGAGAGGCAATAAACAAGGAAACAAATATACAGAACAACACTATTCTAGAAAGTGACATGAAAAGGAGAGAGTAATAAGATAGACTACTTTAGACTGGATAGGTAGAAGGTGACTTTAAATGAGCCAGTCCTGCAGAAAGCTGTGAGGAAAGCACTCCAGGTAGAGGAAACAGCAGGTTCAAAGACTCTTGGAGGTTGAAGAACAAATGACCCATCAGAGTAGAGCACAATGAGAAAAGGAGAGAGTGGTATGAGAGAAGGTTTAGAGAAAAACGCAGGAGCCAGATCTTGCAGGGTTTTGTAGTTCCCAGGAACAAATTAACAGTGTATTATAAGAGCAATCAGAAGCTACTGAAGAGTTCTAAACAAAGGTATCACATAACCAAATTTAGGACTTGGGAAGTTCGCTCTTACTGCTAAATGGAGAATGAATTTGAGAGCACCTGATGGCTTGTATTAGGAGAAGAGCACTGAGGGAAGTGGATGAATTTGAGAGGCATTTTGAAGGGAGAACTAAGCAGAGTTGACAATTAGATGTAAGAGTTGAAAGAACCAGAAAAATCAAGGATGACTCTCAAGTTTTGGCTAGGAAATGGTGCCGTTTTCTATGAGGGAGACACTTGATGAGGACCAAGTTTGGAGAAGATGGAAATCACTGTTTCAGTTTGAAAGGAAGACAGAACACTGTTTTGAAATAGTAGGTTTGAGAGGACTTGTAGACCTCTGATTTTAATAAACAGCCAACATCACAAAAATGTTAGCATTTCACAGAACACTTACATTTTCTAATTGTGTACTTATTTTTTCTTTGGCCACATAGCAGATTATATTTACCAAAGATATTTCTGAGACCAACATCTCCCATTCCCATATCCTCTCCTCCAATGTGACCTCACCACTCCCCTTATACAGAAGTAGAATCTAATTCTCCGCTCCTTGAACCTGGATGGGTTTGGGACTACTTGACCAATGGAACATAGTGGAGGTGAGGCTGTATAGCTTCCAAGGCTGGGTCATAAAAGATGATGTAGCTATCACTTTGTTTGCTGGAGAAGTCATGCTTAGAGCCTTGAGCTGCTATGTAAGAAATCCAATTGTCCTAAAGCTGCCCATTCTTGGCTCTAAGCCAAGCCACTTGGAGCAGTCACATGAAGAAGCCACCTCTAGAGAGTCCATTTGCCAGTTCTAGTCTCCTGGTCTTCCTAACACAGGCACCAGGCATGGGAGTATAGGGGCCTCCAGATGATTCCATCCCCCAGCCATCAAATCACCTCAACCCTCATATCTTTCCAGCTGAGATGCTAGACTCTGAGGAGCAAAGACAAGCCATACTGCTGTGCCTTGTCCTGACCCACAGAATCTACGAATGTAGTGAAATGATTATCATAAGTTATGACATGTTGGGGTAGTTTGTTAAGCAACAAGTTACCAGATTAGCCAGTTAAACCAACGTGTGAGGAATAAATACATTTAAGCTATTGTCCTACTAATACGCCATTTATACAGTTTAACACTACATTCGAAGAGAGGTATGCAATCCCCAAACAAGATTCTTTTTTTTTTATTTTTTTTAAAGTTTACTTATTTATTTTTAAGAGAGAGAGAGAGAGTGTGTGTGTGTGTGTGTGTGTGAGTGGGACAGGGGCAGAGAGAGAGGGAGACACAGAATCTGAAACAGGCTCTGTGCTGACAACACAGAGCCCAGTGCGGGACTCAAACTCACTAACTGTAAGAGCATGACCTGACCTGAAGGCAGACACTTAACCAACTGAGCCACCCAGGCTCCCCAATTCTTTTTTTTTTTCTTTTACAGTTTATTTATTTTTGAGAGAGAGTGAGAGAGTGCACATGCACGTGAGCAAAGGAGGGGTAGAGAGAGAGGGACAGAGAGAGAATTCCAAGCAGGCTCTGCACTGACAGTTCAGAGCTCAATCGATCCCATGAACCATGAGATCGTGACCTGAGCAGAAATCAAGAGTCAGATGCTTAACCAACTGAGCCACCCAGGTGCCCCCTGAAACAAGATTTTTAATCTAAATGTCATTTTACTTACTCAAATCAAGGTTGAGTAACCATATTAGTGGTGACTATGGGATAGAGAAAGAATCTGAAGTTCAGGCATAAATTTGCCATCTAATTCTTCTTGGTAGAATTAAGTTTGATAGTAAAGCACGTATTCAAGTTTGACAAAAGCTAGAGTCAAATGAAGCCACATTTTAAAGCCCTGATGTACATATGCACATTTCAAATCTTATGATTCCTTTACATTCCATAAGAAGTTCTCCTGCAGATATCTCTAAGTAACATGAATGGAACTACAGAGGGAATAGACTGTTTATGAATAAAATTCCTAGGTATAACAGTTAGGGAATTTGAACACAAAGTTGTTTTGTTTTCAGAAACAATCTCCATTTTTTTTTCTTTTCTTAACAGTGAGTATTTTCTCTTTACCTTTCTTTCAAAAAGTATGAAATAGGAAAATTTGGCCTTGGATATTAGGATATTTCTTTCAAAATAATATTTTGGGGGCACCTGGGTGGCTCAGTTGGTTAAGCATCCAACTTCAGCTCGGCTCATGATCTCACTGCTCGTGAGTTTGAGCCCCATATCCAGATCTGTGCTGACAGCTCAGAGCCTGGAGCCTGCTTCAGATTCTGTGTCTCTCTGCCCCTCCCCCACTCATGCTCTGTCTCTCAAAAATGAATAAACATTTAAAAATTTTTAAATAATAGTAATAGTAAGAATATTTTTATTTGGAAACTATTTTAACATAGCATAGTAAATTTTAAAAGGAAATTATTTTCCCCGGAATTAGTATCTGTATTCCTGTAAGTGAATAAAGTCGATCTGTTTTTCCTCTACAACAATTAGGAATATTTAGTAAAATCATCTGAGTGACTTTAGCAAGCACTAGCAATAATTACATCCCCTGGGGTAGCAGTTATTTTGGTCACTGCCTCCTGGCTCTGACAGTGCTGGTCTTTGATCATATTTTACTCCTCAGTGATCTAGTAAGTTTCGATTACCCTGGTAGATCCAAAATCAATATGAAACTTTTAGCTCGATATGGGCAAAATAAACTGAACTCAAGGCCTTTGACTCAACTTCTGCCTTCACTATTATGCCATATGGGTAATACCAATATTGGTGCTTTAGATTCTGGAAGTGCTTTAGATTCAGGAAGCCCCTAAAAAAAAATGGTAATTACATGTACTTACATTTTTTCCCCCATTTCTTTCCAAAGAAATAAACCAACACAATCAGTATTTAGAGACTTAGAATGTTTTGGCTGCCATATGGAAATTTTTATTTGAGGACTTAAAGGGTCGTGTCAATTTTTAAATGATGTACTATAACAACTTCAAAACAAATATTTTTTGTTTTGTTTTGTTTTCTAAAGAGTTTGAGTTTAGGGGCTTGTTATATTTCATAAACGTATACCCAATAAGAAATTGGCTCAAACCTGGGCTCACCAAACTTTTTCTGTAGAGTCAGATAGCAAATGCTTTTGGCTTTGCCAGCTATATATTCCATCTCAGTCACTCTCAACTCTGCCATTGTTGTGAGAAAGCAGCTGTGGGCAATATGCAAATGATGGGTGTGGCCAGATTTGGCCACTGAGGGCCACACTTTGCCAACCCCTGGTTGGAACTGAAGGCAGACTACATTAATAAAATATGTTGGAGGGGCACCTGGGTGGCTGAGTCGGTTAAGCATCCGACTTTGGTTCAGGTCATGATCTCATGGTCCATGAGTTCAAGCCCTGCAATGGGCTCTGTGCTGACAGCTCGGAGCCTAGAGCCTGCTTCAGATTCTGTGTGTGTGTGTCTCTCTCTCTCCCTGTGCCTGCTTGCACTCTGTCTCTCTCTCTCAAAAATAAACATAAAAAAAAATTTTTTTTTAAGAAAATATTAAATCTCACAGTTCATGGATTGGAGCCCCACATCAGGTTCTGTGCTGACAGCTCAGAGCCTGGAGCCCGCTTCGGATTCTTTGCCTCCTTCTCTCTCTCTGCCCCTTCCCTGCTTCTGCTCTGTCTCTCTCTCAAAAATAAATAAACATTAAAATTTTTTTAAAAAAATAAAATAAAATATGTTGGAATACAATCAGGTTTATTTATGAAAAGATCTAACTTTCAAATCTTCTTAGTATGTCTTATACCTCCTGTTTTGTTTTACTGCAGACTATACAGGCTCCCTCGCTCAACCCACCTCCTGTGTTACAGCAGACTGAGATAAGTCAATTATCATATTACATCAATGATTGGAATGCTACAAAACTACTCCGGGACACCACTGCAGAAAATAACAGACCAAAAGCCTATGTCTGGTATTTTAGAGTTGGAGGGAGGTGTGAAAATACTAGTGCAGAATATTTAGCAAAGCATCCTATTACCTTGAGTAGCTCCATCTAAATTAAAACTGACAGCTGATGTAGCTGATATGGGGAACACACCTCAGAAGCACTGATATCATACACAGTGAAGTGGACGCTCCCATTGCACTTAAACAACCTAATAAAATTTGAATGACAAAATAAAGCCCACACACTACCCATTCTCATTATTAAGTAAAAAAGTGGAGGAAAGCAGTAGATTAAAAGATGAACTTTATGAAGTATTTAATGACCTGCCTACTTCTCTGGCCAAATAATACGTCTGATGTAGTCAACTTGGCTGGAAGTTTTTATTTTCTTCCCCCATTTGCGTTCAATCACCTGCTAAAAAATCATCTCCCTTCTGCCTGTGAGATTTGGATTTCTAGTTCCCTGACCCCATACTCTGCCAAAGATTGAATCATTACTGATAAAGAACTACAGAACAATTTTAGGAACATCGTTTTAGTGAAAAAGAACATTACCAAAGGCAGTATACAGCAAAATCGGGAGCAATAGAGTAGGTGAAACCATAAATGGCATTGAAAGATCAAATAAATACGATGAGTCCTTGAGTGTATTGTCTTCTTTATTTTGCTACCAGATGGTAGCCTTGAAGAATTATTTTTGTTTTCCACCGTCTTTTCAAGTTTTAAGACACCTTGATCAAAAACCAAGCAGAATGGTAAAATGTTCTCTCATAGTAATAATCTTTAGTTCTTTCCTGATCTAATCCACTAATCCACTTTCCCTTATGCTCTATGTTCATCAGTGATTCATACTCACTCTCATGAACTACAATTCCATTTAAAAGACACGAACAAGGGATCAGGCAAGGTCAGCAGGGACTGAACTCAGGTGTTCTACCGCTTGGCCTGCAACGAAAACCACTAAAACCTTGGAATTAATCTGATTAACTACAGATCCTGCAGTTACCCAAGAGTAGTGATCTCAGATGGAATGTAACTATCCTATTCCTTATAGGAAGAAGATTGTACTTTGTAACAAGAGTGACAGAGAGAAGAGCATGAGTTTTGGAGTCAGCCCACTCTGGGTTTGAAACTGATTTCTAAGCAGTGTGGAGGTTCCTCAGAAAATTAAAAATAGACCTACCCTATGACCCAGCAATAGCACTGCTAGGAATTTATCCAAGGGATACAGGAGTACTGATGCATAGGGGCACTTGTACCCCAATGTTTATAGCAGCACTCTCAACAATAGCCAAATTATGGAAAGAGCCTAAATGTCCATCAACTGATGAATGGATAAAGAAATTGTGGTTTATATACACAATGGAATACTACGTGGCAATGAGAAAAAATGAAATATGGCCTTTTGTAGCAACGTGGATGGAACTGGAGAGTGTGATGCTAAGTGAAATAAGCCATACAGAGAAAGACAGATACCATATGGTTTCACTCTTATGTGGATCCTGAGAAACTTAACAGAAACCCATGGGGGAGGGGAAGGAAAAAAAAAAAAAAAGAGGTTAGAGTGGGAGAGAGCCAAAGCATAAGAGACTGTTAAAAACTGAGAACAAACTGAGGGTTGATGGGGGGTGGGAGGGAGGGCAGGGTGGGTGATGGGTATTGAGGAGGGCACCTTTTGGGATGAGCACTGGGTGTTGTATGGAAACCAATTTGACAGTAAATTTCACATATTAAAAAATAAAAAAAAGAAAAAAAAAAGAAACTGATTTCTACTATTTATTCTCTGAGTGATCTCTATTATTATGATGGTGGTGGGCTATCAGTGCTGGTGGTAGAGGTGTGGATATCACAAATAATTCAGTAACCATGAGAGGAAAAGACACGAGTGTATTGCCGAAGTAATTTCAAATAACCTTCTCAGTCCATCACACGTACTGAATGCCTCAATCTGTATTCTGTCTTCAGTTGGGTGAGCAAGAATTTATCTCTTCAGAGTGATGCTGATTGAATTAAGGCCACTGCGTGGCGTGCAAATAAGCACTGGAATCGCCTTCATCATTTACTCCATCCCCTATGTCCTATGGAATTGCAAACCTCACTGTAATACTACACCCAGTTAACAGATTGGGGTGGAAGTATGGTCAGATTTAGAGAAGAGAGGAACGTGTCCATTTCTCTTTTTTTTTAATGTTTATTTATTCTTGAGAGAGAGAGAGACAGAGTGCGAGTGGGGAAGGGGCAGGAAGCAGGCTCCAGGCTCTGAGCTGTCAGCATAGAGCCCGAAGACAGAGCCCGATGCGAGACTCAAACTCACAAACCCGCATGTCATGACCTGAGCCGAATCTGGACTCTTAACCGACTGAGCCCCCCAGGCGACCCGAACATATCATAGAAATATCCATTTCTATGTCTTTTCATTCCTTTCTTAAACTCTAAGAGCAGAACTGAATAATCCTTCAGGGTAGACTTTATTCTCTCCCATCATATCACATCACTTTTCCTTCAACTCTTTGAAAGTCTTGGGGCTTCTGGGTGTCTTGATCTTGCAGTTTGTGAGTTCAAGTCCCATGACAGGCTCTGTGCTGACAGCTCAGAGCCTGGAGCCTGCTTCAGATTCTATGTCTCCCTCTCTCTCTCTGTCCCTCCCCCCCTCCTCAAAAGTAAATAAATAAACATTAAAAAAACTTTTTTAGTCTTAATAAAGTTATCCTAACACAGTGTTGGACCTGGAGTCTACAAGTGTCTTTTATCACCCACCATTCTCCTATTCTATTTTGCATTTTAGTCTGAACTTTGTTTTGTATTTGTTTTAATATTTTTAGTTTTATTTGTTTATTTTGGGGTGGGAGAGGGGAAGAGAGAGAAGGATAGAGAGAATCCCAAGCAGCCTCTGCACTGTCAGCACAGTGCCCAATGCAGGGTTCAAACCCACAACCTGTGAGACTGTGACCTGAGCCAAAACCAAGAGTCAGCTCAACCAACTGAGCCACCCAGGTGCCCTTGAACCTTGGTTTTTGTTCATTCAACAATTTATAGCATTTATGTGTCAAACACTATGCCCCCTAATGAGGATAGGCAACAGTTAACAAGACATAATACTGTCTTGTCCTCATGGAGCTTACCGTAGAGTTCCTATGAAAGGTAAACATTAAATAAATATACAAGGGGCGCCTGGGTGGCTCAGTCGGTTAAGCAGCCGACTTTGACTCAGGTCATGATCTCACGGTCCGTGAGTTTGAGCCCCGCGTCAGGCTCTGTGCTGACAGCTCAGAGCCTGGAGCCTGTTCAGATTCTGTGTCTCCCTCTCTCTGACCCTCCCCTGTTCATTCTCTGTCTCAAAAATAAATAAACGTTTAAAAAATAAATAAATAAATAAATAAATAAATATACAAGTAGACTATTAATTACAAATAGGGTTAGACAATAGTCATCATTGAAAGAGAATAGATGAAGATCTGCCCTACCAAAGTCTGGTGAGCTATCACCTCTATACCTAATGGGATGCCAACGGGAGATGACTTTACTATCTTCACATTCCCTGCCACTGACATCATTCCCTCAGTAAAATCAAACAATGGGATATGGATGATGATGCTTGGGTGGGGCAATAAATGTTCTTGTAGAGTAAGTTAATGAATAATCATATTGCCACATGATACCTTTTCTCACTCTATAACACTGTACTTGCCTTTAGGGAAATCACACAAATTGTTTACTTAAAGCACACTGAGAGGCTTCTTTGCTTTGTGGAGAAGAGCTCAGGGTGATGTCTCTATCAGAACCCTACAGCTCACTCATGTTCTCATCTTTGTAAGGGAGAGAAAGTCAAGTTGGAAACACTGGATTCTCTCCTTTTTCTGCCCCTTGATAGACACATCCCCACTCACACATAGAACCCCAGTGGAAACTGTGGAAATACAGTTTCTTTGCAGTTTAATGCATTCTTAGGATCTTTATATTTATCCAGAGGGCAAATATTTATCATTGAAGTTACCCTACTTCTCCAAAATATAGATCCTCCTTCGCACTTTTTAACATCTAGCCAGTATATGAAAGGAGTGTTGCCAGTAAAGAGAAATTAGTGCTAGGATCTGTTATTGTTGTGTTTGTTTGTTTGTTTTTTCATTATCAGGGTTGTTTTTGTTGTTATTGTTGTTGTTGTTTGGGGTTTTTGTTTTGTTTTGTTTTGTTCCGTTTTACTCTTCAAATGTGGTGAAAAGATATATTCTTAGCCAAAAAATTCTACATTGCTAGTCTGTGGATATTTTTGTCAAATTATCTTCATTTAGTTACTTTCTTTAGACCAAGTTTGTTTTTGTTTTTTTTTTTTTTTATCATAGGCCTGTCCTTTTCTCTAAGTTCCTCATTTTTTCCTTATCCTTCATCTATACTGTCATGATACCATCGTCAACCCCAGGATATTACATTCCCCTCCCCTCTGCTTACATGGCTCTCCTCATGTCTGGTTTCTTCTCCTTGTTGTTTAGGCTGATTTCTGAATCTATAAGGTGAATGTTCCTTTGTTCTATTTCATTGCTATAGAAATAAAAGGGAACTCCACATAAGAAAAGTTCAATATACAGTAGAAGAATTACAATTTTATTAAGCATCAAAAAAATGGCATCATGCAAAATTCGACATTTAAAACAGCTATGCCTGTGTTTGGCAGAGTGGGGAGGAGGTAGGAAAAGGCCCAGAGTTAACACTTACCTGGACATGAGTTGTAAAATAAAACAACGCGGGAGGTTTTTATTTCCTTCCAAATAGAGATCATCAGGGAAGAGGGAGTACTCCTAGGTCATGATTAATACTGTCTCCTCTCAAATCAAACTAAAAGAGTTTAAATCCTGGCACATTCATTTACCATGTACACTACCATGGTCAATGTTACCTAACTTAGCTGAGGCTCAGTTTTCACACTAGTAAAAAGTATCCACTTCATCAAGTTGATGTGAAAGTACATGAATTAAATAGATGTCAAGTGCTTAGAAGGTCTGGAACATAGGAAGCATTTAATAAATGTTAGCCACTATTAAGATAGATTCCAAATTGCAAACATCTATGTCTTTCTGTTTTGAATCCTAATACTATAGAAAATTGAAACCAAATTCATTGGAAAACTACCCAGATTTTTCACATAGGCTTGTTGATCATCATTTGGCAATACAGGAGAGTTCTGTATATATTCTCATTCTATAGACATAGATGTATAGCTATACACACACACACACACACACACACACACACATAAATATACAGATACAGATTTTTTATGCATATTTTTCTTGTATAATTAAAGTTATATCTCTTGATTTTTATTTGTTATTGCATTAGATATATATTGTTTAAATAAACTACATATGAGGTACTATGAAATCTACCCAGGTGTTTTCTGGGAAAAAAGACTGGACTTTTAAGATCTCCCAAGTCAAAATAATGGAGCATGTTACTTCAGGACTCTACTCTCCAGTTCACATCAGATTCCTCTTTGGGTACTTGCAATCTGAAAAGCTCACACAAGCTAACTCATCTCTTACTGGCCCACCCACACTTTACCCATACTCTTCCTCTGCCCTGACCCAGAACACCATGGGTGGAAAAAAAAAAAAAAAAAAAAAAGGATGGAGTTTCAGCAGAATGCCCAGAATCAGGTCTGATGAGGAATCAGAATCTATTTTGACATAAGAATTGACTGCCGATCTCAAATACCCTTTTCAAAGCCAGCCATTTCTTTTTCAGCACATTGCTACAAAGCTAAAGGGACTTAGGAATTAGATGTTTGAAGGGGAGTTACTTTGCCATTCCGAGTAAGTGGCTGCGGAAGGTCACCATGGAAACCATCACTTGAATTTTGCCGTATTTAAAACCTCAGTTCAGCACTTAAAATCTGTAGCTTGCCTTTGAGAAACATCTTAGCCTTTAAAAAAGCTTCGGGTAAGTGGGAGCAGGGAACCAGTGGTGTTGATTAGTCTGTTTATTTAGCTAATAAAACTAAACTGTTTTTTTAGGCACAGTGGTTGGCTTCTTTGCCAGTGTAAGCAGAAAATTGGATTCATTGTGTTTAGACATGCCCTTTCATTCAGGTCACAGTTGTACATTCGTAAATCTTTTTATCATATTTAATATCTATGCAGATGCTGTGTGGCTACATGTTTATATTACCCGTTCCTAAAAAAGAGGCACACTGAGTCAAGGATGTGTTTGCCTGGCATTCTGATTTCTTAATTGGGTTTTTTCCCCACAAGCCTAGGTTGTTGCTAACAGTTTCTTTCTCTTATAAACACCATGGTAACCAGGGAAGAGACAACTTTTCATGAAATCCATTTCTCATCATTTGATGGTGTGAAAATTGGATTTAAATTCGGAAAATAGGGCTTTAAATCAAGTTGGTGCATTTCCCTGGTGTATAAGTTCCTTAGCGTATTATTTGCCCCTTCCTACCATTGCCCTTCCTTGTCAGGGATACCAGTAAGCAAGGAAGGTGGCCGCTGTTTCACGACCCTCCCTTCTGGAGGCCTCCACTTCTCAAGACTCTTACTTGTGTGGTGTCACAGCCACAAGGTAGGCACAAAAGGCAAACTGAAGAACATCTAATCCGAAGATTAGAAGGTATTTGAATAATCAAAATATCAGTTGGAAGTTGTATACCGAGTTAATGGAATTAGAACATGACATTTCATTTCAAATTTCCTAACTTCAGAGCTTTGAATTTGTGCATTACCTCCTGTAATGCATGCTAAAGTAATAAATGCAAAGTCATTAAAATATTGCTTATGCTAATTTTTTGTCCTTTTGGTATAGGAAAATCAAAAAAACCTAACTCGAAAATAAGCATTCTAATGACAATCTTGATTCATATCATGTGAAAAGGTATTTTCCAGTTACCAGTTTTGCTCGTTATAATTACATTCATACATATCTATTAAAATGACTTATATTAACATGTGTCACTTTTAAATAAATAAAAGCAATATTTTTCTGATACTCCTGATCTCTAATGGCATGACATTATTATACACACTACTAAATTTGGATTGTCATTAGTGTCTAATAATTTATATCATTACTCCAACTTCCTTTTCCTTTAATAGTGTTTTAGCTATAGACACATACTCAACTTTGCTTCAAGTATTCTTACAGGTATCAGCTGCAATTTACATTCCAGGTTTACAGACCTTCCCTAACTGCAGGTTGGAGCGGTGTATTTACATCCACAGATTAAGGAATAAATACTTAACAATCCATGTAGCCATAATTACGCTATTTGGACAAACGCTGGGTAGGCGTACTCTCCTTTCTCAAACGTAAAGCATTTTCTTTATGACATGCCATTCCAAATCGCAATTTAGAATAACTAATAAAAATGATTATAAATCACTTTGCAAAAATAAAACTGCTAGGCATGAGCTGAATAAGTACTATTAATTAAAGCTGTTAAGCGTTTAGAATAAAAAGGAAACGTCGCTTCAGCATTGCTGAAACAAAGCCAAAAACTACTGCTGAGGAAATGCAAGAAATCCATAGGAGAGTACCAGTGAAGAAATCCATAGGAGAGTACCAGTGGCAGCCAAGGTGGCCTCACTATACAGTAAGCCTCATAGTGTTTCAAGGGCTGTTATTTCCCTTTTGATATGGTATTTTTATATCAGCTGCCTACAGACTCACGAAGTGTGTGCTTCTTTGGACATAAGCCAACTTCTCTCAAGGTATAATTTAACTGTCTTTATATCAATATGTTTAATCCTATCAGATTCAGTCGTGATGAAAGCCCTATAATTTTTACTTAGAAAATTCGTGAGCAAAATATACTATGTGCTGCCAAAGCAAGCCCTCCTGAGCATGGTGTCGTCAAAGACCATGAGGATATACGCAAAACATGCCATGTGTGCACAAGGTGTGTACAGAGCTGTGCACAGAGTGAAAATACATGATAATAATGAAACCTGTATGGCTACAGATCAAAAATATTCACCTCACCTAACTGGTAAAGTGTCAAGAATCCTTCATCAGGTTCACCAAAATCTCCAACCAATGCATGAGTAGTAGTACAGACAATAAAGAAACCCAACCCCTCTCCCCCACAGCTTCTTTGGCAACACTCTGTGGCATTATATGCCACAGAATTGCCTGTTTAGACAGTGCATCATTATTCCCACAAGTCCAAAACGGGGCTTACGTGAACAATGGCAAAGAAAGATAATAAAGAAAGGCGGATTAAGCTCCTTTTTTATTAAATTAGTATGTGAAAAACCAGTGAAGAATACGTGTATTCTTATAAATTCTACACTGATGGCTTGCTCTTTAAAGAATCATGATGTGCAAAGTTTATGCATACGTATAATTATCAAGAAATGCAAAGAAATGTTTCCAATACGTGTAACACCAGAGTTTTTAAAAATCAAACATTTATGCTAATGCATGCACTTAGAATGCCCCCAATTGGATAATTCTAATAAACTCATACAGAGAAATAGAGCAGAAATACAGAAGAAATATTTTCTTATAATGGAGTTTCTCCTTCATTATGGCTCTCAGCTCTCTGTATGTGGACTGCCTTAGAGATGAGACCAATGGTGTTTATTCTTTACTTTGTTTTTTAATAATTAAATGCTCTTTTTTTGCAGTCCAATGTGGAGATGCCTTAAGTCAAATTCCATTTAACAGAACCTAGTGCTATTCCCAGATGGAAGAACTACCTGAAATCTACAAAACAATTTCACCTTGCAACTCAACTTGTTTAACATACAGAATCATTATGCACCAGAATTGGAAGGGTTCATGGGAAATTATCTAGGTTGGTGGCTTTCAAACTTTTTCAACCACACACACACACACACACGCACACACATGCATACACACACACTAACAAAAGCAAATGACACAAAACACTAATTTCCTTACTTTATCAAATGCATTACTCTTATAGTATCTATCTATTCTATTTTCTTTTTTTTTTTTTAGTTTATTTATTGTTTAATTTATATCCAAGTTAGTTAGCATATAGTGCAACAATGATTTCAGGAGTAGATTCCTTAATGCCCCTTACCCATTTAGACCATCCCCCCTCCCACATCCCCTCTAGTAACCCTCTGTTTGTTCTCTACAGTTAAGAGCCTTTTATGTTTTGTCCCCCTCCCTGTTTTTATATTATTTTTGTTTCCCTTCCCTTAGGTTAATCTGTTTTGTACCTTAAATTCCTCAAATGAATGAAGTCATATGACATTTGTCTTTCTCTGACTAATTTCGCGTAGCCTAATACCCTCTAGTTTCATCCACGTAGTTGCAAATGGCAAGATTTCATTCTTTTTGATTGCCGAGCACTACTCCATTATATGTATATACATATACCACATCTTCTTTATCCATTCATCCATCGATGGACATTTGGGCTCTTTCCATACTTTGGCTATTGTCAATAGTGCTGCTATAAACATTGGGGTGCATGTGTCCCTTAGAAACAGCATACCCGTATCCCTTGGATAAATACCTAGTAGTGCAATCGCCGGGTCGTAAGGTAGTTCTATTTTTAATTTCTTTAGGAACCTCCATACAGTTTTCCAGAGTGACTGCACCAGTTTGCATTCCCACCAGCAGTGTAGAAGTGTTCCTCTTCCTCCACATCCTCGCCAACATCTGTTGTTGCCTGAGTTGTTAATGTTAGCCATTCTGACAGGTGTGATATCTATTATATTTTCAAATGCTCATTGTGACCCACTAAACTGATTTTGCGACCCACCAGTGGGTTGCAATTCACAGTTCAAAAATTTAGGCAATACCCCAATCCTTGGAAATTTATAAGAATGAAATGAATTATGGATGAAATCTAATTTTTGCATTTTAAAAATTATACAAAAACAGATTTCTATATTAATCTTTCCACAGCATGGGTCATCAAATTTTCCTTCACAAATATAAAAAATAATAAATGATCAATTATTTTAACTACCTTTCCATTAACTGGCATAGATCTGCTTTTTTTCCACTTTCTTCTTAATGTATAGTTTGTACTGTTATGACCTTTGTCCTCCTGACTTTGTCTACTAATGTATTTTAGCATTTGTACTTTGCCTCAGGGTATTAGTGCTTATGATATTTATTATCCTCTTTCTATTTTCCCATTAGTCAAGTGCAATCTACATTTTAATAATGATTTTCTAATTCTATTAACCCTAATTATTAACTAACTTATTCAGATTCTTTGTTGATAATAACTGAAGGGTCAGGTGCTCCTGTGACAATTCTTTACTGTGCCTTCTCTTGCACAAATATCTTCTCTCCTCATTCCTCTTAAATGTATCATTAAATTAAGATTTCAGTTTTTTAATCACACCAAATGTATTTCAAGTGCTTGAGTGCCACATGGCTCAAATAGCTACTGTCTTGGATAGTGCATGATATCTTCACCTCCCCACCATTAGGAATGAAAAAGAAATCATATGGAGACAATTTGAGACATGGACTTTCAAGCAGTAAAATATTCTCCCCCAACACACCTGATCACACCATAACTTTATTCTACCATGATCCCCACATTCCTTTAGACTTATGAGAAGATACAAAAAACACACCAGAAAAATGAGGACAGCTGATGGAAAAGGCATGGTCACCTAAAGCCAGAGGGAAGGTGGTCCCAAAGCACTTAGCAACGAAAAAGGCAAAGCAAGCAGCCTAAAGGGGAATGAACTCAGGCTGCCCACCCCATCATATCCCCACCTCTGCTTCTCTTTCCGTCTCTGTGTGCTTAGTTGAAGGGTGGCTAGTTGGAAGCATTTGATGGGATAGGCAAAGGATTTCATTTTTTAAATCATCTTTTCTGCTATCCTTGCTAAATGGCAGGGCCTTTATAGCATTTTTCAAATTGAATTTACCTTTCCATTTGGGCAACACACTTAACTGAGCTTTCATTCGCCTTCTGTGGACTAAAAAAAGGTTCTGTGTATTTACTGGCTCAGTTCTCTGCTTGCACATGAGGGAATCGGGGTGTTTACATGCCACTATTTCTGGCTGAACCTAAACCTTGGTTCCCAGAGGAAGGCAACTTGCAGACCATCTCCATTTATGAGAAGGGCATCTGTTTTCCCAGCCACATCTTACCATATGGCTCTTGGTTCTCCCCAGAACCTACTGGCCACCTCCCCGCTCTATCCTCAGCCAAACCCGAGTTTGGTTTTTCTGTTCCCAGATACTCTCTGTTTCCCTAGGCAACATCACTGTGTACAGAAACTCACTGCTTGGACACTCCAAGGATTGTCAGGGCTCAACATTTATTTTTGCAACAATACTCAAGATTAATAATGTATTTTCTATTGGGGACACAAAATGTAAGGGAAATTCAAACATAAAAATGGTTTATGAACATATATACCATAGATAAGTATTTATAAGCAGGCAATATTAATATATAATAGAATTGACACTTAAATTTATAAATGGTTGTTAAGCCAGATGGCTAATTGGATTTAGGGACTCCATTTGATGAATAAAAAAATAATGCCATCTTTGAAAATAGGCCAGTAAAACTCTGGCCCCACTGCATTTTCAGAGTGATAGGAAGAGAAAACCCCATTAGCAAACAGCAAATCTCATCCAAACCTATCAGCAGAATTGACAAAACTAGTTCCAAGCCTTGGAAGATAAAATGAGAACATCGTCCCTCTCTTATCCACTTGGAGTACAGGGCCTGATATGTGGTTGTACCTAATAAATATTAATGTACTTAATGAATATTTGTCAAACAAATAAATAATTAGAAGCGGAGTTTTAAAATATATCTCTCTATCTTTGGATAGTTACAACAGAGTTTCAGACTCACACCTGAAAGTTTAGAGGTCTCCTGTCTAGTTTGATCCAACTAAAGGACTTAAATGCTGTCACACTCCAGGCTTTTAGCACACAAAATTTAGGATTTCCTGTTCCCTGCTAATGAAAAGCTATGTGTTATTTCTATGTCCTTTTTGAACCAATGGCCCTCGAATCATGTCTGAAGAGATCCCAGAAAAAGACTTTATCATTTGGGGGAGAAAATTTGCCTGTGACTTTTTTTCTTAGTGTTGAATCTATTTTTAGGCCTTTATTTTTAAACTAATAATAATAGTAAAGAGTGCTTCCATGACAACTTCTAAAGAATTAATAGTGAGGAAATTCAAGAAAGAGAATTATGCCATTCTGATTAAGCTGACTGAGTTCATGGTACATCTTGCTTCAACAACTTTCTTTAATCCCAGCTTCAAGTGTTCAAGCTGCTTCTGTGAACCTGAATGATTCATTCCTTTAGAGGGTCTGACAACCCATTCTCCTTTTAGACTGATCCAAGATTCGTTTCACAGTGTCCCAGAAGGGCCCTGAGAAGGGCCAGTGGGAAAACTTCCGGCAGAAAAGAGATGTTGCCTCAATGGGAAGAAGAGTTTTTCAATCATCAGAGCTGTATGTGAAATTAGAAATATTGAATGTGTTATCACAGGACCTGGGAAATTCCTCATCACTGTTCATATACAGGACAGAAGTAGAGAGGAAGGAAGGAGAATCAGTCAGTGGTGAGGTCCATGACCTCTAAACTACTTTCCAATTTCGGAGGGTCCGTGAGTCTCCTCCTGGCATTCTGCAATAGCTTCTGAATCTAGTTGCTTACCTGAACTAACAAAGGCAAGAAGGAACATGGAAAAAAACTGAATCTCTAATTGGTCGGGCCCATTGTTTTCTTGAGACCAGCCTAGTTCCCTCCAGAGTCACTGCTTATTGGAAGTGCTCTATCTTCTCTCAGGACAACCAGACCAGACCAGTACTTTACCAGGCACACAGAATCCAGCCAAAACAAACCCTGCCGTAGAAATGTGGAAAACGGCTATTTTTCTGGCTACAAAGCAGATGGCTTGGTAGCCATCAATGACTCCTCAGGCCCCTACCTCAGAAAGACCCTATCTTAAAAACCATCAGATCCTACTTGATTTAACTCCATGTCCTTAAATATGATGTTGTGTGTCACGATGCTATAAATTAACTTGGTATTCTGACAAATGAACTGGTGTGCTTAAGTTAAGCCCATTCGTTTCCTATTTCCCCTTTCTCCTGCTCCACTCCATAATTGGGCACTGGCAGAAAAACTCAAGTCCTTGGTTCATGCAGGGGAGAAGTGCAAGGAGAAAGGAAGGAAAAGCATCACTGTGGTGTGTGGTTTAGTTTCCCACAGTTGACTTTGGAATTCATCTCTCTGACTGCTTATTACTCACTGATTGTCATCAACCGCCAACTCCAGGGAGCGCTGGGGAGACAGCAAACAGAGGTGAGGAGGATGAAAGGAGAACCAGAAGAGCAGAGGGAAGAGACAAAGAGCAAATAATAAAACCCACACATTTCCCTATAACTCTATGTAATTCTCTCAAAAGAAAAAAAATAAAAGATTACTCCTTTGGCATGACTAAAGAGAGTTGAATTCACTCCACTGTGTTTCCAACTGCTGGGTATCATCTCCAAGGAGAGCACGGGAAGGTGCTGTAAAAAGACCCAGACTCATCCTGGTAAATACCCTGTAATCGGAGGCAGCCTCTGCTATCAATGTCACGGGTGGATGATCACTGAGGCACTCCTTTCTCCTAAAACAGAGGGACGGCAAGAACCATGGTTGAGTTTGAATGCCAGAGATACCCTGAAATGGCCCCACAAGATTCCAGAGAGGTTACTTCAGTGGATTCTAAAGCACCTCCTTCTGTTTAATGCTTAAATGCTTCCCACTCTTTTTTATGTATAGTGCTTAGTTTTACACTTAATATGTTTATTTTGGTTTTATAAAAAGGAGGAGGCTGCTCATGAAGCACACTTGTAACTGGCAAATTCACTGGGAAGCTCTGTCCTAGAGCTATACTCTAACTGCATAGTATGTTACAACATTTCTATGCATTAGGTCTGATTACAAATAATTACTACCTGCAGTTTGTGGAAGAAGTTTTCTAATTCCTTTCCTGAATAAGGCCTGTTTCTCTCTCTCTCTGTCTCTCTCTCTTTCTCTCTCTCTCTCTCTGGCTCTCTCTCTCTCTCTCACACACACACACCCACCCACCATATAAATATTTGGAGCTATGTGTTATGCAACTTTGCACTCTTTGCTCACAAGCTTTGGACATAGTAAATTATCAATAAATGTTACTTTATTTTAGTTTAAGCCTTTTGATGAAAAGATGGGAAAGGTTAGATAGTACCTATTTGAGTAATCAGTATTGTTTTCTTCCTTATTCACTCTCCTACTATTTCCCCAACATTGAACCTGACCTGAGAGCTTTGCTGATCTTTAATACATTGAATTCTGTCCAGGTAAATTCCCAGTACAGTATATATACAAATGGATTTATCCATTCATTCAGTATTTTTTAAGCAGTAATATGTTCCAGGCACTGTTCTAGGTACTGGGGATACTAATGAGGAAGGCAGACAGGGTCCCTAACAACTTGGAATTAACTTCCAGTGGGAGAACCAAAATATAAACAAAGTTTTAAATTTTATTTATGGCAAGGTGATCACAAAGGTATTTCTGAAGGTATTTCACTGAGGCCCAAGTGAAATGAGAAAGCAAAGGTACACGGAGGTACAAGGGAAAACAGTCCAAGAGAAGAAAAGAGCAAGAACACAAGCTCTGAGAGGGGAAAATTTTGAAATGTTTGAGGCCATGTGGCTGGAGTGCATGAAGGAGGGAAAGAACAGCATAAAATGAGCATTAAAAGATCATAAGGACCTCACAGACATGGTAAGAGATTTCGATTTTATTTTAAATATAACAGGAAGTCATTCAAGAGTTTCGAGCAACGAAGTTGCATGATCACTTTGGTTATAGGACTATAGTGAAGGTGGGCAGGAGTGGAAGCTTAAGAGTCCGCAATAGTCCAGGTGAGAGATGATTGATAGTGTCTGGCACTACTGTTCCTGTACCGGAGATGATGAGAAGTGGTCACATCCGATTCGTGTTTTGAAGGTAAACCATCAGTGGATTGTTCTGTTGTGGGGAAGTGAGGAAGAAAGAAATCAAGAATGAGTCCTAGGTTTGGGACCTGAGCAATAGTGAAATGTAAATGATGTCATTTAATGAGATGAGGCAGTTCGGGCCAAGGAGAAGCAGCTTCGGAGGAAAAATCAAAACAATGTGTTTGTGATGTCCATTACAAATGCAAATGAAAATCCAAAGCAATTAAATACAGACACCTGAAGATCAAAGAAAAGTCAAACTTGGAGATACAAATTTGGAAGTTGTTAACAGATTTTATTTATTACCGTTAGATGTTATGTGTTCAAAAAACAGCTCATTTTAAAATAGTTTTAGTGGAAAATCCAAGAGAAGGGAAATAAAAAAATCAAGCATCACAACTATCTCAAAAGAAGCAGTTTAGCATGATGAATTAGATTAATCACCATTTCCCTTCCAACGAGATTATCTCTTCTGTTCAAATAGAGAAAGATGGATCAACCATTGTATCACTGATTTTTTTTTTAACCCATACCCTTTCCCCTGGCTCCCAATGTAACCATAAGCCTCCTTCCCTCACTGCAAAAGAACAAAACAGTTTCACTGGCAAGGAAGTGCAAATCACTGTGACAAAGGTGGCAGATACAATCAATGGGAGAAGAAATAGTGTTTGGATAATCTGTGAACCTTAAGATAATGCTTGTTCAAGAGAACTTTGCTCACTGACTGTATAGATCCTTGGAGATAATATAAACTAAGTGAGATTTAATAACACACTGATTCTCAAACTGGAAAGATAGAAGGTCTTGGTGTGCTCTTGGTTGCACCTTTCTTTTTCTACTAAGGACAGTTCTTTCTTTCCCATAGACCCTACTTAGAGTTTTGCAAGAGCATTGGCACTAACCATGAGCACCATTTAAAGTGATTGCCACCTGTGATTTATCTTGTTTGCCTGCACAAGCTTTGGGAAAGAGGCTGGGCTAAAAACTAAATTAATATAAAAAAACAAATTGATTAGTGAGGCAGCCAGGAAATGGATAGTGTTAATGTTTTAATAGGGGTGATAACACTGGCCTCCAGAAAGAGTTCACTTATTGACCCCTCTGGCTTCTTTTTATTTGAAGTCGTGACAAAACATACCCTTCATTAATCAACTTAACTACTTGGTTTGTCATTCCAAGGCCACACTGACATAATGAATGAAGTCTGTCTTTTGGAGCCCTGCTTTGACGTTGTTAAATATAGAAAGGAATTTGGCAAATATACCCACGGAGCATTCTCATATTAAAAAACTAACAAGATCACTTTATCAGAGCCTAATATCAGCAAAGAGCAAATCCCCAGAGCATTTTCTCTATGTGCTAGGAGCCTCCCCTGCCAACCAAAGTATTGGGGCCTATTTCATGAAGGTGCTTTGTAGATGACACTTCCTATTGAAGTGCTCCTTTGCCTTTCAGCTTGTGAGTAGAACGAACCAAACACGGGAGAGCCTTTCCCTGTGTTAATACAACATGTCTCAGTGCCTTTATTCATCTCCACTTCTTTTTTCAGATGGAACCAGGGTTAGAGTTGCCCTCAGAGCTCAAGTGTACAAGGGGGGCAGGTAGCAACTACTCGAAAATTTTCAATCCTAAGAGTGTTGAATGTCCAGGAAAAATGCAGAAAGCAGATAAGAATGAAGTTGTGGCAGAACCAGGAGCTATTTCTCAGGGTAAATAGGGGTTTGTTCAAAGAGAGGGTGGTTAAAGGATCTTGAAATCAGGAGGCTTATAGTTACGTTCACTAAATAGTATTGAATGGATGAATGAATGAATGAATGAAAGTATCCAATCAGGTTAAGAAGCTACTTCAGGAGGCACCACTTTTTTTTTTAAATGTTCATTTATACTGAGACAGAGAGAGAGAGAGAAAGAAAGAGAGGCAAATGGAGGAGGGGCAGAGAGACAGGGAGACAGAGCATCTGAAGCAGGCTCTATGCTCACAGCAGACAGCCCGATGCGGGACTCGAACTCACGAGATCATGACCTGACCCAAAGTCAGACGTTTAACTGACTGAGCCACCCAGGTGCCCCTGGAGGCATCACTTTTTATACCATAGGAGGGATGCTGGGCAGATGGTTCAGATATCCTGACCAGAGAACAGATAGATAAGGGATCTATCTGACTAAATAGATGAGGGATCAGGATCAAGAAGTTTCATGGATTGGCAATCAATAGAGGATGACTCCTGAGGAACTAAATCCAGGGTGGATTATAAGGTGGGGACAGCAGAAAATATGACAGGGATCCTGTTAACGGAACTTGGGTCCAAGATGGAGGCTTCTTCACAACTACAGTACAGAGTCAGAGCAGAGTCAGCAGTAAGATGCCTCTTGGCCTAGAGCTTGTATTCTCCTTGATTAGAATGGAGTCTGGGCCAAACTCTGAACCAGATCTAAGCTAAAATTGGAAATTTACTGCAACTTAGGGAATTGGTGGATGAATTGGTAAGGGAGCCAGACAAGTCATTACACCGTCTTCCTCTCAAAGATTCCTATAGCCAGTTTTATGGGAAGGAGCTACCAGGACATAAAGATATCTCTTCTTTGACCAAGAATAAGAGTATAGACTTTGGATTCAGGAAAGGGTTCCCCATCTGTTAGCTAACAATAGCCTAGTGATAGTAACATAGCCTCTTTGTGTGTAAAACATGTAATGTGCTTAATACTGTGCCAGACTTACTCTAAGTTGCACACACACAAAAATGGTGGTAGTAGTAGTTGTTGTTGTTGCTGTTCTTGTTGTTGTTTCAAGAATTCTAGAAGGCTAACCACATGCCAGACACATCATCTCACTTGGCCTGCCCAACATCTCTTGAGGTAGGTACTGTTGTTGCCACACACTTATACATGAGAAAAGTGAGACCCCAAGGGATTATGTAACTTGTCCAAGGTTACACAATTAGTACAGGAGGAACTGGTATTTCAAACCAGTTTGTCTGACACTAGAACCTTTGCTCTTACAATATACTGATCCTTGAAAGTATGAAACCATAATTGAGTCTTGAGTCTACTTTGGAATCTCAGATGGTGCTCCCAGATGACTCCTCAGAGGATGGTATACATCACATATGTGGTTTACAGATAACACCACCCTAACACTGACTCTTCTGCAGTTACTAAAGGTCTCTCTAAACCAATTCTGCTCTAATCTGTTCCATGTGGCATGTGAACATCTGGCTATCTCTCAAGAGAACTCAAACCATATATACCCACGTAAGATTAGTGAGAAAAGCACTCAGCTATGCATGAGGCTTCTTCTCTAACTACATTGGGCTCGAATCCAGTTCTGCTGGTCTTTGGGTTATCAAAGACATGCATAATACTGTGTTCCCTAGTCCCAGAGTGCTCAGCTAAAGACCCTGGAACACCTAGCTAAAGATCCCAGGATGAGACTAACACTGGATTCAGGAGCATTAAAACAGGGTTTGATAGGAATGCCTGTGCTCACAGACAGCTTGGTTGCACTAAGCTCTAAAGCTATCCATCCCATCCAAAGGGACAGGACTGTAGATTTAAAAAAAAAAAAAAAAAAGGGAGGTTCAAGATCTCGTGATTCCCCCAAATGCCTGTCTCTGCAGCACTATGAACCTCTAGGGTTCTGAGGGTTTGGAAACTTAATCAGAACGACATCAGAACTGCTGAGGGTCTCAGTTAAACCTAAAATACTAAGCTCTTTCAGGAGACTGGCTAGGCTGGGCTTCAACAACCCCACAACTCAAAGAAGACACGTATTCATCTGTAGGACCTAGTGGAGGAGTCTGAGCCATGTTAAAGAGCAACTTTAGTCCTCTGCAGTTTCTTAAAGGTTTTTTGGAGCTCAGCATGGGATTTCCAACAACTGTAATCCCCAGCAAGCACTGGCCATGGTCCGCCACCTCATGTCATCCCCTTCCCTAGAGGCCCCACCACCTTGGCTGTTTTAAAGCCGGAAGCCCCAGTCTCTGCCATACACAGAGGAGACAATGCTCGCTGGCATTTCTGGGGCCTGTCTAAAATTCACCACTAAGTTCCTAAGCACTATCTCTCCCCATTGGCGAACTAGGACAGTGCTCCACAAACTGCCTCCGACTATAGGGCCGTGCAGCCTTCAGAGTTTTTGCAGAACACCAGGGGAACCAGAAATGAGGAATCGCTGACATTCCCAACAGCACTACTGAAGCCTCTCAGCCACGCTAAGGATAGTAACAGGCGAGACAATCTCTGGGGCTTCCATTCAAAGTAATACAATCCAGTATTGTATTGATTGAGTATTGTCAATCAGTGGTATTGAAAGGCTGAGAAAGCAAGTGGCGGGGGAGGTACACAGAGCAGATAGCAGGGTCTAGTTGTAATGTAATGGATTTGGGCTCCAGAAGGAGGACACAGAAACTGCACTTTTCACGGAACAGCTTGCTCCGTTTACACAGAAGCTACTAGAGACAAGCATCATAAGTACCATAGTCAGGACCCAGGCCATAATGTAGTTTATTCTGGACATGAATGGATGGCAGGATAAGCAAGACAAGAAGGAGAGTTTCTAGTAGCAAAAACTGAACAGACCTGCAGTGGCTTGGGAGAATACCCCCATGTCCCTAGGAGTCTGGGGGTATAGGTCACAGCAGCCACACTAAGCTTTGTATGTCCTTAAAGGCTTGTGTTCTTTCTTAAATTTTCAATAGAATATGCTTCTATACATGTAATTTTATAGAATATCTTTTGTATTAAAAGTAATTATTGAAATGAGAATTTAAAAAAAAAATTTTTATGTTTTTATTTTATTTTTGAGAAAGAGAGACACAGTGAGAGCGGGGGAGGGCAGAGACAGAATCTGAAGCAGGCTCCAGGCTCCTAGCTGTCAGTGAAGAGCCTGACATGGAGCTCAAACCCACAGACTGTGAGATCATGACCTGAGCCAAAGTCGGATGCCCAACCGACTGAGCCACCCAGGTGCCCCGAGAATTTTTTTTTAATCTATGTTTTGGAGTAAAACCAACTTTCAGGAATGATGATTCATCTTTTTCTCTTGCAATTCCCCCCACTCCTTGGTACATTGTTCCATAGACCTAGGTGTATTCAGGTCTCTGTTTGAGAGTCAGGCCCAGGCAAGCTAGTAGGCTTGAAACTCCAGAAAACCTCATGGGGGATATCAATGGTTGTGCAGAACAAGGCAGAGCAAGGCATTTGGTAGTTGCCTGAAGACAAAGTTTGGAGAGGACTTCAGTCCTTACAGAGGACAAGAGGAAGTCAGGACCCTAAAATTTTGCAGAATGAAGGTGCCCAGTTAAGAATGGGAGTATCCTCAAGATAAATAAACATTAAAAAAAAAAAAGAATGGGAGTATCAAGTCGGGGACAACCACTAGAATCAGGGAACCAAACTGGAAGGCTATTACATTGATATCTTCCAATGAATCACACTGCCTGGTATTTACATCCTGTGTCATACCTTTCTTTGAATCTGAGCTGCCCTGAGGCCTGGCAGAAGCAATGCCATGCTAGGTCTAAGACTAGGCCTTCAAAAGGTCCACAACTTCTGCTGTTGCTCTCTGGGGAAAGCTAGTCAAAATGTAAGAAACCTGCCCACTGTGGATCACCTTGCTGTGAGGAAGCCCAAACTGGCTACACAGAGAGATACCCAGGAATCCCTCCAACAGAGGTACCCTTGGCTGGATGCCCCAGCTGAGAACTAGTTTGCCAGCCATGTGAGTGAGCCATCTTGGAAGACAACACCACATGGAGCAGAATCACACCATCCTTGCCAAGTCATAGACAAGTTGGAGAATCATAAGCAGGTTCTCCAGTTCTGCACATAGGCATCTCGGAAGTTGTCACTCTGTCTTAACAAGTAAAAAGCTGAACAAACTGAAAAATCAACAACTTTTCTTGAATCCATAGGAGAGGGGAGGACACAAGACAAACTGCTGCCCCCAAGATTGAAGAGATCAATAGAGAATACAGAGAATAAAAATTTATTGGAACAGAGACTCCTAAGCAGATACCACCATGGGAACCAGCATCTGGATAGGAAACCCTGAATTGTAGGTGAGGAATTGCTGGAGACCAAGTGCAGACAAGTCTGAGAGTTAAAGACTTCAGGGGGATCCAGTCATTGCCCCCCCCCCCACAATATTGTGTGATTTACCTCTAAGCTTTCAACCAGATTCCCATAGTGAATATAGGAGAAAAATCTCATGTTTCCAGCAGGAGGAGAGGTGAAGGAACCACTTTTAAATAGCCAGACCACTCTGTTCTTCTTACCAAGATCTGCTCTCAGGAGAACTAGTTAACCAGAGCCTAACCTGCTAAAGTATTGTTAGAGCCTAACTGACTTGAGGGAAGGGAAATACCCAAATCCATCTGTTCTAGCCTTCCACATGGGAGAAGGGAAATACCCAAACCAGCGCACTCTGGCATTCTTGTCCTACCTAAAAGAGGATGAAAAAACAAAACAAAACAAAACCAAAACCTGAGAAGCACTTGTGAAGGTCACAGTCCAGAGTCATGAGATCCCTAAAAGACTGGACCTAATCATAGCATCATAGGACCATAAGAATGCTTCCTCCCTGCCTTATACCTCACCATCATATTACTAAAGGTCTATTTTCAGCAGTTCCTTTCACCCAGTATATCATGCCCAGCTATCAAGAAAAAATTAGAAAGTACACCAAAAGGCAAAAAAACATATTCTGAAGAGACAGAGTAATCATCACAAACAGACATGGCAGGGATGTTGGAATTATTAGACATGGAATTTAAAACAACTATGAGTAAGATGTTATGGGCTCTAATGGATAAAGTAGATAGTATGCAAAACCAAATGGGCAACTTAAGCAGAGAGATGGAAACTCTAAGAGAGAACCAAAAGAAACACTGAGATTTAAAAACAACACTATAACAGAAATAAAGAGGGGCGCCTGGGTGGCACAGTCGATTAAGCGTCCGACTTCAGCCAGGTCACGATCTCACGGTCCGTGAGTTCGAGCCCCGCATCAGGCTCTGGGCTGATGGCTCAGAGCCTGGAGCCTGTTTCCGATTCTGTGTCTCCCTCTCTCTCTGTCCCTCCCCCGTTCATGCTCTGTCTCTCTCTGTCCCAAAAATCAATAAACGTTGAAAAAAAAAAAAAAAAGAAATAAAGAATAACTTTGATGGACTCATTAGTAGACTAGACACAACTGAGGAAAGAATCTCTGAGCTGAAGATACATTAATAGAATCTTCAAAAACCAAAAAGCAAAGAGAACAAAGGCAAGAATCATAAGCAAATAAACGATCATTGTTTAAACCACTGAGTTTCAGGGCGAAGAGATAACTGAAGCACACTATGCAGATTTAGCTTCACAGAGCTAGCTGGAAAATAGCGTTCAAGCGCGACCTTGAAAACATGTCTTGATGCTTCCCTCGTACCAACCTAAGACTCCAAAAATTCTCCCTAAGGAGTTCAGGGACAGGGAACTAACAAAGGTTCTAGTGCTTTCACTCATTTCCCAATTATGATAAAAATATCCCAAATTGCCACAAATATCATTCTGGTAAATATGGCAATTCAACACACACACTTCCTTTAACTGATACACAATGCAAATTCTAGCCTTGTCTATTGCTATGGTGTTCAGAGCTTGCTAATTCCTACAACAGTCTCCACATGTCCACCTGCATTGGAGTGATCTTGAGCTGTCTCTGTCTTGCCTATGCAGTGCCCAACATAGAAATATACACATGTAGGTACTTAATATAACATGGAGGACAATGGTAGCAGAGACCATGATTTCTGGATTGTTTGGAGTCAGTCAACACCAGCTGCAAAGCAACAATGGTAAAGGAAGTACTACTGAAAAATTCCAGTGAGGCATACAACTGGTAAAGCTATGTGGGACAAGACGTGATGACTTTCTCTTCTCTCTATGCGATACCTGTGAACACCTGCAAAAGAGGTAACAGGCATCAACCGTCCACATTATAGAATGTACAGTTTGGGAGGAAATATGCAAGATCTGATCATCCCCTTGCATCCAGGCAGAACCAATCCCACTCCTCACCTTTGCTATACAAACCACTTAGAGAAAAGCATTAGCCATTATCCAGGAGGTAGCATCCATCTAGCTGGACCGGTTATAACTGCTAAAACCAACAGAAGCCTCAGCCACAGGATGCCACTTCCATGCCATTTCCATGGAAATAGACAGGCTTTGGGCAAATGCAAAGTACATGCTTAAAAATAAGCCTGCAGTTTCCTTTAAACCAAGATATATTGTAAACTGATATACATTTTAGAGCTCCCCTTGACATGTGTCTACAGAAGGGGCGGATTAATAATAGCTTACATTTCTTTAGGGCTTTTCATCCCAAAGGATCCCAAACAAGAGAAACAAGCTGAATCTTTTCTTCTTGTTTAAAGGAATACCCTAGTGAATTTCAAAGCAATCCTAAATACTAGAACTAATTACAAAGAAATTCACTTTTTTTAAGTGTCAGGACATAATTATTATTTTTTAAGGCTTGAATAGTATCCACATTGCTTCTGAGAGCTCACAAAGAAATGCCGCCATCACCATCTCAGAAGGCTATCATCTCTTTCCAACAAAGACAACAGTTGCAGTGCCAAGAGATTTAGAGACATTATGGGTGAAGAGATAAAAATAATAATAATAATTAACAATGACATGGGAAGCTCCATCTGGAGCGTCTGATAACACAGTAGGATATGGATACAGATGGGAAAAGGTGGGTGGCACAGGGTAGAGCTTGTCCCAATCTCATGAGCATGGGACCCCAGACATACTCAGATTAGTGGAAGGCTTGGTTCTTTCCACTCCTTGTGATTCAAATAGAACTAGCCAGGCCACAGCCAGCATGTTTTACCAGTGTCCAGGGAATCTGGGCTCTAGATCACAGCATTATTCTGTCTGGCACCATGACAAGGTCAATAATACATTTACCAGTGTTTGATAATCCTGGATTAATATAGCTTTTCATTCTCTAAAGTACAGATGCTTTCTTATCTGTAACCTAAGTAATTTGCATATACTTCCACATAGTAATTCCAAGCACAATGCTGCTTATTCTGAGCTTTCTGCCCTGATTGACAGCTAATTAGAGCCTTGAGATGTCGGCAGGTGTCGAGATGAAAAGACATCATAAACCCAGTTACAGCACAGACAATGGCTTTTTAATAATCTAAGTCATGCAGTTCCCAACTATCTCATGCTTTTATGATGAGTAGTTGCTTGATCCTGAAGGACTGCTGAGCAAGGAGGACCTCTGCTGTTAAAAAAGAACCCACATCTATAAAGGGCCAGTGAAAGTGCACTTCTGAAAAGGAAAACAGACAGGAGCTTCCACCAGGACATTCAAAAAGAAAACAGGAATTTTCTTTTATCAGTTTGTTTTCCTTCCACAGAGATGCCAAACTAGGATGAAATGGACAGACACCCCCACCCTCCCATCTGCCATTGTTAGTGAATATGATCGTATGATGAATAAGGCAGAAAAGTAAGCTGTTGAGAAGATAAAATTACCTCATTTGGAAAGAGAATATGCTAATCGCATTGGGACTCTAAATGAAGCCATTCTTTCCCTTTAGTGTCATACTTTGAGATTCTCGTGTACACCCCTTACTTGATATTCATCATGAGGACGACATTCTCAGCACAGGACAGATGTATAATGGGAAGAACTTTCTTTCTCCCAGTGTGTCACAGGGGAAGAAAAAGGCTGTCATTATGAGTGTCTTCACACATACCCTCTCCCCACAGAGGGTTTTGTGAACTCCAAAGATATCTCCCCTTAACCTGTTTTTTTTTTTCTTTTCCAAAAAAGGTACTAATTCCACAAATCTTCATAGAGGAATTATTATTTGCATAGACCTATGTTAGGTGCTGTGGGGATACACAAGTATAAGAGGGAGGTTTTGCCTTTGAGAAGCTGCAAAGTATGATTTACACTGCATTAAAACAAATGATACAATAGAAGAGAAGCCTTCCAGTGTGCTATCACTTAGTGCTAACAGCATATTAAAAATCATAGATACTATTCATTTAACAAAATTAGAGAACTCTGAAAACTGAAAAAGTGAAGGGAAGCTTTAAAGAACAGATCCTTGAAGATGAATAAGATTTGAGTTAGCCAGAAGAAAAGGGGATATTCCAAGTTGGAAGCTGGGGTAGGATTGACTTGGATAATGGCTGTAGGCTATGAAAAAAGACTTGTTTTAGGGTTTCTAGGAATAATCCAGACTAGCTAAAGAGATGGGCTTCTTTGGGGCCAAATTTTGAGGGTTGTTAATGCCTAATTCAATGATACCCAGAAATTTGGGATTATATATTTTATTGGTAAAGATTTTTGAGCACATTCCCCAATATGTATGTGTGTATATACATATGTTTGTGTGTATGTACATGCATATATATATATATATACAGAATATATGTATAAAATATATATTTTATACTTTATATAACATATTTTAAAGAATGAAATATTTTAAATATTTTATTTTTTTGTTTTTTATGGTATAAGAATCCTTTACATCTGTCATCTGAGAAAAAAAATCAATACATCAATATGTTTAATGAGAGCAATATGCCTTAATACCCTTTTTGTTAATCTTTGAATAACACTTCAATTCAAAATCAATTCAAATTCAAAATCTGGCTCTACACTTTTTTTTTTTTTTTGGCTCTACACACATTTTATTTTGATAATTGACTTTAGAGGTTAACATAGGTGGCAAAAGATATGCAAGTGGTTTTTTCTTCACTTTTAAATAAGAAAGGAACCTAAGTTCAGCAACATTCTATATTTTATTAAGTGTCAAATGCTTTTAGACACCATTGAAATATTCGTAGCTATTCGACTTCATTTTTTGAAGATAGAGACCATGACACTAATGCAGCTTTAGTGCAGGACTGTTCATCTGCACAAGTATCTCCCCTGCAAGGTATATTTCTACAAAGGCTGACCAAAATTAACACCAGCATTCCTTTCCGCTCTGACTTTTCTGTTACACCTCCTTCATGTTAGAGGGAGCATAAGTGGATGCAACCATTTTTGGGGTCTGAATAAGGGAAAATAGAGTTGGGAGTACACTCAGCTTGGGTTTGGTGGGATATCCTTAGGTGGTTCCTAAGCTCTTCCATGTGTAGTTAGGTTATCACTAGCCATCCCAGTACAAGGTGCCTTCCAGGAAAGTGCCTGCCCATTATACTGACTCATGTGTGGTTGTGACGTGAAGGTGCACATCAGAGGTCATAGCACAATATGAATGTGTTCTATGGCATGCAGAGTCAAAAATATGTGGAAGTGGAAAGAAACAACATGTGAAATTATGGCACCAGAAGCTAATCTGTGGAAAATTCGTGTAGTCATCAGATATGTAGTATTATAAACAAAGTATTTGGTTTTCCCTGGAAATTCTCTTGTCACCACACTAAGTTTTAAATAAATCATAGGTTGTTTTTAGGTTTTAGTTTTATTTTTATTGTAGTCACATGAAACAGAATTTATCATAATTCTTGCATCTGTAAGGCACAAACCTATAGCAATATCATAATCAGTGAGTATGTCTGTGCATGAAGTCACATATTTTATGAATGCCACCTATCAGAACACATCTTAGTCTGTCTCGTGTATCTTGTCCTGATGAAATCTGGCAGTACCAAAGTGGCATGCAAAATTGCCACCAATATAGCAAAACAAATCAAGAACGGGTGTTCCTATAACAAAACTCCTACACATGTTTATCAATGAGCCAAAATATATAGCATAAGAATAATTTGGTTATACAGTTACGTAGCTCACTGCAACATGAGGGCATTTTAAAAATGCATTTGAATTGGCTCTGGTCAATTGGTATTGTTAGTTCAAAGGGCATGTAAAGTTAGTTGTGCAGGATAAAATATGAAACCCCTCCCCCCAAATCTTACGGCTCAAATACTAACATGATAAAAGTTTCCCTAAATTTGACTCCAATCCTAAAATTCTGTGTAACACTATTAGTAGCAAATTCTTAATAAGAAAAACAAATTTTGATCAGTTATGCTAAAGTAAAGTATGAGTATCTTTCTATTTTGTCTTCAGGAAACATTACAAAGTAATTGCCATATGAAAGTGTGTTCAAGCAGATGTAGCTAAAAAAAACATAGGAAGGTATTATATAGAGAGGCATGTCAGCAGTTCATTTATAAAAACACTATGTTATTTTTCTGGATCTGTGTTGTTTGTGGTATTTCCTGCTTTTAAGATAAGTAATTTGTTGGGGCACCTATGTGGCTCAGTCGGTTAAGTGACTGACTCTTGATTTCGGCTCAGGTCATGATCTCATGGGTTGTGAGTTTGAGCCCCACATCGGGCTCTGTGCTGACAGTGTGGAGCCTGCTTGGGATTTTCTCTCTGCACGTCCCCCCACCACAAAATAAATAAATAAATTTAAAAGAAAAAAGATGAGTAATTTGTTGTGATTTCTTCTCATGCTAAATAAATGCTCACTTTCACACTTTACTTTGCATTTGCAATTTTGTATGGTTTTTTTTTTCCCCTTAAAGAATCCACCAAAACCAACTGAGGTCCACAAAATCAGATTATGTCCTTTTTATGTGCTCAGTTTACAAATAATCTTGCTAATTTAAAGCCTTCCTACTATCACTAACTAAAATCTAAATACAATAAACTAAAATACAATAAACACTTAAAGTGAGATGTATTTTTTTAATGTTTATTTATGTTGAGAGAGAGACAGAGTGTGCACATGCCTGCATAAGCAAGCAAGCAGGGGAGGGGCAGAGAGAGAGGGAGAGAGAGAGAATCCCAGGCAGGCTCCACGAGCAGCATAAAGCCCACCTCGGAGCTCGATCACTCAACCGTGAGATCATGACCCAAGTGGAAATCAGGAGTTGGACATTTAACCGACTGAGCCACCCAAGTGCCCAAAAAGTGAGATGTATTATTAAATATAAGGACATGAATTCTTAGTTCAATTGCATTTCAGTAATTTTGAATCTTTTTGACCAAATTCTTGTCAGACCTGATTAGCTGCATTGTTTTTACTACATAATGCAGCTTACAAAGCATTTACTCTAATAGAAGTAACAACTTGACCTTTTTTGTTGTTCTTGTATATGTGCAGTAACTATTCTCTTCAATCTGATTTCTTTCCTGAGATCTTTTGAAGCCACTTACCCATTCATGAAACCATTTAATCAATAAATCATAACTAGATGCATCTAAATAGAAAAGCATCACAATATGCTGGAAGCTAACCCAAAAATTAGAGAACAACTACTATACCCTAATTACTTTGAAACTTTATTACTTCAAGCTATCTCAGGTTTCACGAGTGGTATGATCATCTAACACACAGTCTGAAAGGAAATTTCCTGTATCCATCTGTATATGAGACATTAGCAAAGCTTAATTTCTTTTTTACCTAAAAATACGTATAATTGTTTTTATAGTATAGGGACAGAAATGAAAAGCTCTGCTACATTCTTCCAATTATCTTTCACATCCCCTGGCCATGCCCGCCTCACTTTGGAGATTACTGGCCTAATTAGTAGATATGAATTTATCTTAGAAAAAAACAAAAACAAAAACAAAAACATTGAAGATATTTGAGCAGGGGAGAGACATTAAAGCAGTACTTTTGGAAAATTAGTCATGCTATTCAAGATGGATTAAACAGCGGAGCTTGAAGGTAGAAAGATGAGTTGGGAGGCCAGTGCGATAATCCAAAACTGAAGGGATATGAATGAAAATTAGTAGTGTGAAGGGGCACCTGGGGGGCTCAGTCGGTTAAGTGTCTGACTTCGGCTTGTGTCATGATCTCGCGGTTCGTGGGTTCAAGCCCAACAGACTCTCTCAGCTGACAGCTCAGAGCCTGGAGCCTGCTTCAATTCTGTGTCTCCTTCTCTCTCTGCCCCTCCCCTGCTTGCTGTCTCTTTCTCTCTCAAAAAAATAGACAAAAATAAAAAAAAAAATTAGTGTGGAAACAAGAATGAGAAAGAAGAAACAAAAGCAATTGACCTGATTTTATTTTTTTTTAATTTTTTTTTAACGTTTATTTTTGAGACCGAGAGAGACAGCATGAACGGGGGAGGGGCAGAGAGAGAGGGAGACACAGAATCGGAAGCAGGCTCCAGGCTCTGAGCCATCAGCCCAGAGCCTGATGTGGGGCTCGAACTCACGGACCTCGAGATCATGACCTGAGCTGAAGTCGGACGCTTAACCGACTGAGCCACCCAGGCGCCACTGACCTGATTTTAAAAAAGAGTGAACAGGGGCGCCTGCCTGGGTGGCTCAGTGGGCTGAGTGTCCGACTTCAGCTCAGGTCATGATCTCACAGTTTGTGGGTTCGAGCCCCTCATCAGGTTCTGTGCTGACTTCTTGCTCAGAGCCTGGAGCCTGCTTCCGATTCTGTGTCTCCTTTTCTCTCTGTCCCCCCCCACTCATGCTTTGTCTCACTGTTTCTCAAAAATAAATAAATGTAAAAAGAAAATTTAAAAAATTTAAAAAAAGAATGAACAGAATTTACAATGTACTCACTTTCCAGACAGGTTTTGAAGGTGTGGGTGGGTTTAGGACATTTGATGAACTGGTGTGTGCCTTATGATTACATCATGTGTCAAATTACCAGACTCCCTGTGTATCCTCTGGGAACGCAGGGTGTTAAAATGCCACAACCACACATATGAACGGGCTAGTGAAATTAAAGAAGTGCACACCAACATAGCTGCTTAATTAAAATCCTAGTGAGCCAACAATGGCCTAAAACCCTAAGAGTTCATTGACAGAAGAAAGCAGCAAATTAGGCACTCAGAGTGGAAACACCTCAAATTTTGTCCCAATTGACACTTCCAACCAAAAATTGGCAAAATTAAAAAAAAATTTTAATGTTTATTTAGTTGAGAGAGAGAGAGAGAGACAGAGAGAGAAACAGAGCATGAGTAGGGGAGGGGCAGAGAGAGGGAGACACAGAATCCAAAACAAGCTGCCAGCACAGAGCCTGACGCGGGGCCCAAACTCAAACCGTGAGATCGTGACCTGAGCCAAAGTTGGCCGTTTAATCAACTGAGCCACGTAGACGCCTCAAAAATTGGCAAAATTTTAAACACGAGCTAAAACTAGTTTAGTCAGAAATAGCCAAAAGTTATATCAAATCTTAGTGTCAAAATGATTTGACACAAAACATCTGGAAAAGTAAGTGAAGCCATTTACCTTGTTGATAGAGGAGAGCAGTGAATAAGATAAGACAAAATAAGGAAGAATACCATCTCACACTATTCGAAAATATCTGTTATTAAAACACATTTTTTACATTTACTTTACTCTTGTTAACATTTTTAAGCATATACCCAGGTTTTAATTTAATAAATTTGATTTCGTATATACCCAAGGTTAAATATTAAATGAAAGGCCTCTTAATAAAAGTTTTGTCTTGCCCCACAACCACTCAGCCTCCCAATCTTTCTCCCTCTCATCGTATTTCAATACCTTAAAGATGACACAAAAATCTTTGGAAAACTTCATTTTTTCCTTTAACATCTTTAATCATTATATTTTTGCTTTATGCTATGAGAAATGAAGATTTATCTACTTTATACCACTTTCAACCTACTTTCCCTCAGTCCACATTTCAGCAGCATATTCCAGTGGTAGGTTGAAGCCCACTTGTGCCATTGTAAGAGTTAATTATTTTAGGAATTTTGCAAGCCAATTAATTGTCAAACATGGCCATTATTAAAATTAAATCACACACACTTATAATTAAATAAATTATATTAAAAGCAAAGGTGGGGCATCTGGGGGGCTCAGTCAGTTAAGCATCCGACTTCAGATCAGGTCATGATCTTGTGGTTCGTTGAATTTGAGCCCCAAGTCAGGCTCTGTACTGACAGTTCTGAGCAAGCTAGGAGCTCAGAGTTTGGAGCCTGGAGCCTGCTCAGATTCTGTGTCTCCCTCTCTCTCTCTCTCTCTCAGAACTAAAATAAAACATTAAAAAAAAAATCAAAGGTAATGAACACTCAAAATTTACACTTCTCAATTATGTTACTATATTTTATTATTATCTGTTGAAGTTACTTCTTTATTGTATTTGTATTCTAGAAATACTATACAGTACTATGCTAGCTACACATATCTTCCCAACTCTGTGTTCAGTGAGGTCACATTGATAGCTTGATACTGACAATGATGGGAGCATTCCACCACCAAAATCAGCAGATGTCACAAATCTGGGCTCATTTATTGGTTGGTTAGTTGTCTAGACTTTAGACTCAGGAAAATAATGTAAGAAAAGTAAGAAAATCTTACCAATTTAAATATAACTTAAAAGTATATTATGTCTGTACCCATTACATTGTGAACAGAACAAAAAAATGAAGAAATACTGCTTGCTCTGTTACTCATTTTAGCAAAGAAGTTGTTCGTGTCATTGGCAAATGAGTGCATTTCTGACGTATGTCTTCATTGTTTGACTTTTTTCTTATTTGAAATTCAACTAACATTCATATCCGAAGTATGTTCATTTGTCACTCACAACCGTAGTTTAGCTCAGGTTCCAAGAATTCAGTAAAATTCAACAAAAGCATAATGGGAGGATCATTGACTTTATAGAATTTACAACAGTTTTGTATATTTCATTATTATTTGTAAATTGTGGGTTATATATCCTTTATACAAATAAAATTTATCACAAATGTATGTATGTAGATACATGCATTTTTGAGAGCAATTTGTTAAATTTTTACCAGCACGTTACTTACATAATTATTTTCAATAAGTTCATAAACAATATTTGCATATATGATCATATAAAACTCATTCATTGAAGATGCAGGTGGATTTTTTCTTGGATGGTTTTCCTGAAGTTTCTAATTGCCTTTTTTTCTTCTTGTAGAATCTTTATTATAATAATTCTCCATTTTTATTTCTAAAAACTCCATCATATCAGTAATACTATGCAGTCTTTTACAGGTATGTGGAGAAATCACCTTCTGACCGCTGTGGAACTTTACTGCAATTTGAATACATTCTAGGCCTCTGGCACAACAGTTACCCTGAGACGTCAATGACTCTTCTTTAGGTTTTAACATCTTAAATCTTCTTTCTCAAGTTTCTTCTCTTGTTTTACTAGAAAATTTCCTCAATACATTTCTTTTTTCTTTAATGTTCACAATCCTTTGAATCCTATAACTTCCACTTCTAGGACTTTTTTTTTTTTAATTTTAGTTAGTAACATATAGTACAAAATTGGTTTCAGGACCAGAATTCAGTGATTCATCACTTACATACAACACCCAGTGCTCATCACAAGTGCCCTCCTTAATGCCCATCTCCAGTCGAGCCCATCTCCCACCCTCCTCCCTCCATCAACCCTCAGTTTATTCTATCATTAAGAGTTTCTTGTGGTTTGTTTTCCTCTCTCCTTTTTACCCCCCTTCTTATATGTTCATCTATTTTGTTTCTTAAATTCCAAATATGAGTGAAATCATGTGGTATTTGTTTTTCTCTGATTAGCTGATTTCACTAGCTCCATCCATGTCATTGCAAATGGCAAATTTCATTCTTTTTGATGGCTGAGTAATATTCCATTGTATATATATATGTATATATATACACACATATGTATATATATACACACATATACACATTGTATATATATACATATATATATACACACACGTGCACACACACACACACACATGCCACTCTTCTTTATTCATTCATCAGTTGATGGACACTTAGGCTCTCTCCATAGTTTGGCTATTGTTGATAATGCTGCTATAAACATTGGGGTGCATGTACCCCTTAAAATATGTATTTTTGTATCCTTTGGGTAAATACCTTGCATTCCCACCAACAGTGCAAGAGGGTTCTCATTTCTCCACATCCTCACCAACATCTATTGTTCCCTGAGTTGTTCGTTTTAGCCATTCTGACCGGTGTGAGGTGGTATCTCAGTGTGGTTTTGATTTGTATTTCCCTGATGAGGAGTGATGTTGAGCATCTTTTCATGTGTCTGTTAGCCATCTGGATGTTTTCTTGGAAAAAGTGTCTATTCATGACTTCTGCCCATTTCTTAACTGGGTTATTTGTTTTTTGGGTGTTGAGTTTCATGAGTCCTTTATAGATTTTGGATACTAACCCTTTATCAGATATGTCATTTGCAAATATCTTCTTCCATTCCATAGTCTCCTTTTTAGTTTTGCTGATTGTTTCCTCTGCTGTGCAGAAGCTTTTTATACTGATGAAAGTCCCAGTAGTGCATGTTTTCCTCAATAAATTTCTTAAGAAAGAGTATGAGGGAGATAAATTTATTGAGCAATCACACATCTTTTTTTTATATAAAAATTTTTTAATGTTTATTTATTCTTGAGAGAGTGAGAGAAAGAGCATGAGCAAGGGAGGGACAGAGAGAGGGAGACACAGAATCTGAAGCAGGCTCCAGGTTTCAAGCTGTCAGCACAGAGCCCGACATGGGGCTCAAACTCCCAAATCACGAGATAATGACCTGAGCCAAAGTCAGACACTTAACCGGCTGAGCCACCCAGGTGCCCCAAGCCATCAGACATCTTAAAAAGTCCTTATTCTGTGACAGTTCTATTGATAGTTTGATTAGATATAGAATTCTAGGTTTGAAATAATTTTCTCTCAAATTTTAGAGTTATTCCTTTATTGTCTTCAAGCAAACAGGTTGCTTTGAGAAATTCAATGACATTCTGAGTATTTGAATTTCTTTGAAAGTAACCCAAATTTTCTCTTTGGAATTTATTATTTTTTAATTAAAAAAAATTTTTTTAAGCATTTTTATTTATTTTTGAGAGATAGAGAGACTCAGAGCGTGAGCAGGGGAGGGGCAAAGAGAGAGGGAGACACAGAATCTGAAGCAGGCTCCAGTCTCTAAGCTGTCAGCACAGAGCCCAGTGCAGGTCTCCAACCCATGAACCCATGAACAGTTCATATCATGACCTGACCCAATCGAACACTTAACTGACTGAGCCACCCAGGTACCCCCCTCTTTGAAATTTTAAAAATTTTCTCTTTTTCCTTAGCATATTGCAATGTAATACATATGTGCCTTGAAAAGTATTCAAAGCACCCTTTTGATCTAGAAACCTGCTATACTTTAGCTCTTATATTACATATTTGGTATATTCCTCCTTTCTGTTTATTATTTCTTCCTAGAAGGCCTATTCTTTGACTGCTCCTTTAAATCTCCTTTCCCCTATTTTCCATATCTTTTACTTTTTGTTATACAATCTCAGAGATTTTCTTCCGTTGATTTTTTTCAGCCATTACATTTTACTTTTCAAGAGATCCTTCTTGTTCCCTTTTATCTTTTCATTTTATCCTGCTCTTGTTTTATGAAAGTAATATCTTTCTTATCTCTATAAGAACATTAGTTTTGTTTTGTCTTTTGAAGTTCTTTGCCCTGATGCTGTTTCTTTCATACTTATGTTGTCTATTTGTTTATTTCTGTCTCCTCTTTAACAGAGCAAACTTTCCACATTTTTTTGCTGGTCCTTGGTTGCTATTCCTATTTTTTTTTAATTGTTCAATGTTTATTTATGTTAGAGAGAGAGAGACAGAGCACAAGTGGGAGAAGGGCAGAGAGAGGGGGAGACACAGAATTGGAAGCAGGCCCCAGGCTCTGAGATGTCAGCATAGAGCCTGACTCGGGGCTCGAACTCCTGAGCCGTGAGATCATGACCTGAGATGAAGTTGGACACTTAACTGACTGAGCCACCCGGGACCCCAGTTGCTGTTCATATTGACATGAGGTATATATACATGAAAAAAATGGTTGGAAGTTCTGTATACAGTAACAGTGTTTTAACCCATGGTTTTCTCTTTGTGGTGGGTAGGCAAAGAAATGTCCAGGGGAACCATCTGGGGGAAACTCTAAGGCCAGCCTGTAGAGTTCTAGGAAAGTTCAATTTCTTCAGGGAAGAAACTTCCAATGGGGACTTGTGAGGCAGGAGTCATTTGCTGCTAGTGTTATGCTATCAGTCTTTTTTACTTACTTCCACTCTCCTCTTTATCTAGCATCTCTGAATCTGAAGACTTTAGAAGTTCTGTGGGTGCAAATCAAATTTCTGTAATTCTATGTCCTCTTCTGGAAACACTCAATGGTAAATTTATCATTATGTCACCTAGCTATAACAATTATCTCTATTCCATCTACTAACTGATTCCAAAATTATGCTGAAATCTTTCTGGTTTCCAACAATGGCAGAAACGATTATTTAGATCACCCTCCCACTGAAAATGACTAAAATTGCCAGACCTAATACCTGCTCAGTCTTCTTTAAAGCATCAAAGAGATCACAAGATATTAAGCAATTACCAGGCCAACACGAAAGGAAAGCAGAGACTAGAGAGATAAGCCAGCACAGAAACAGCACTGTCCTGATGGCATTTGACAACCCACGGGAATAAAATAAAGGCCCGGGCACGTGCACTGTGGAGATTCCAACAGAAGTTGTCTTCAATAAGTTAGGGTTCCAAAGGACTACCCCTTCATAAAATAGGGAAACATTATCACCTGGGGGGATCAAGGAATCTGAAGCCATGAACATAGTTAAGGCAATCCCAGGCTAGTATTTACTGCTGCCTGACAGAAGCAATGCAAAACTTCTCTAGAGATGGGAAACAGGATAAATAAAAAGAAATTCAAACTGATATATATCATGTTGAAAGAGCAGCACCTCAAAGACAACAATAAATTTTAAAAATCATAAAAGCCTCCACAGATAAGAAGGAGATTAACTAAAAATAAGTAATAGGCTGTTAACTTCTCAACAGCAACATTGGAAGCCAAAAGATAGTGGAATAAGACCTTCAATGTGCGAAAAGAGAGTATTTGCCAACTGGAATTCTACAACTAGTAATTGTTCAGGAATAAAGGCATAAGAAAGATATTTTAAGAAAAGCAAAAACAGAGACACTTCACCACAAATAGATCTTCAGTAAAGGAAATGCTGAAGAGTGTACTTCGGGCACAAGGAAAGATAAAATGCTAAAGAAGGCAATAGAAAAAAGAGCAAAATGAAGTGGTAAGTATGTAGATAAATCTAAAAAACATCTACATAAAATAACAATAGTGATATCTTTTGGGTTAGTTAATTCAGGACTATACCATGTAAGACAGGGATGCTGTATGCAAAGTTAAGGTGTCCTAAAGACCTTGTATTGTCTAAGAAAAGAATAAAGGTATTGATTAATTTTAGACTTTGATTAATTAAATATTCATGTTGTAATTTCTAGGGAAACCACCAAAGGAATAGAAATAGAGTATCTGATTTCCAAACACAAGGTAGAAATCAATAACAAAAAAGACAACTAGAAAATATGTTTTAGACATTAAGAAATGAACTTCTGAATTTTGCATTATCCAAGAAGACATCATAATGGAAATGAGAAATTATTTTGAACTACAATAGATTACTACACCAAACCCCTTCCATCTCAGAATGGCTAGCGGTTCATCCTTAGAGGGATGGATCCCTGTGCCACATTAACAATGTGGGGATTCTCCCATGAGAGAATGGCCGCTGTCCCATTTTCTTTGACACTGCAGGGTGTGAAGAGTTTTCATTGTTCACTTTCAGTTTAGAGAAGTCTTTACAGGAAAACGAGATGAACGTATGTTTCAATCAGCCATTTGTAGCAAAATTCCCATTAAGTCATTTAAACAGCTATAAGTAATAACAGATTCTGATGCACTATTTCTCCTGTTTTTCCTTTCTTTAGGCTTTTAATTTTTTTACCATTTATTTTATTAAAAAAAAATTTTTTTAATGTTTATTTATTTTCGAGAGAGACAGAGACAGAATGTGAGTGGGTTAGGGGCAGAGAGAGAGGGAGACACAGAAGCAGAAGCAGGCTCCAGGCTCTGAGCTGTCAGCACAGAGCCCAACCCGGGGCTCGAACTCATGAGCTGTGAGATCATGACCTGAGCCAAAGTCAGACGCTCAACCGACTGAGCCACCCAGGTGCCCCAAATTTGTTTACCATTTAAACAAACAACCAAACAATCCCTACCTACAGAGTTTCTTTCAAGCATAAGACAGCTTCATTTACAAGCCATCTAGATTTCCGAGAATTTTTGCTGTTTTGAAAGATCTTCTAAGGATAAAATGCCACTTCTTTTCATTACAGGAATATATTTATACCTAAAACATTTGTACAAGCACCCTTTAGTGCACATTCAAAAAAATTCTAACTCACACTAACTCAGGTAATAAAACCAGCTTTCTTACAATGAAAACCAGGTGGTATCTACCTTCTGATTTCTATCTTTTTTCCTCTTTCACCCAATTGACGTGAAGCAATATTTATTGTGGGTTAGAGAAGAGATGAACAGAAAATGGTTATAAAATTCTCAAGTTTTACACATCGTGTGTGTGTGGGGGGGGGGAATGGATGTGTGTGTTGGTCCATTTTGTGTTAAATGGTGGGAAATTTTAAGACAGGTATAGTATTCGAAACAGAAAATTAGTTTAATAATAACAAAAGCAGACAAAAACAATCTCTCACTAAATTTATTCTCAAACATGTTGACAAAGCTGAGGAGTATATTTTACTTTCCTGAATGTATATGAGTTAATCTGCATACCAGAAAAGGGCTTTTTTGGTCTATTAGCAAAGTGTGGGTTAAATACTTTTCAAATGGAAAGTTATTATCCACAATAAGAAAATAATATTTCATTCATATCTTTAAAAATATTTCTGAGAGAATTTTAATTCCCAGAAACAACCTACTAAATAATAATGTATAAAATTAAATATTAAATATTTGTGTTACTTTCTATTTAAAATAAAATACATATATACTATATATAGTATATATAGTAAAAGTATATATATATAGTTTTATATATATATATAGTTTTATATATATATATATATATATGTAGTAAAAAAATATAACTGTATATAAAGCCACTGCCCTCCAAACCTCCTCATCTTAGAAAAATGTAGTAGAAGATTAGGAGCAGGATAATTGTTTTTAATGAAGAAAATGAGGTAGAATTCTGCTTCAACAAATTTCAACCCATCAAATTGGTTCCCAGTGTGTCTCACTATTCTTACCCCTACCTCTATTCTAGTAACTAAGATCAGCCTTTTTATATTTTGATTTTTTTAAGTAAACACATGGATTGAGTCTGTTAATAAATATGCCTGCAAATTACTTTGTTTATAGATATCATCCATAAAGGAAAAGGGCAAAAAATGATATATAAGAGTTATTAGGACATGTACTTTTAACTATATACTGACATGTTTAACAGCCTTATTTTTTCAGGAGTGATACCAGGTCTCTTTAGATGCCAATCCAACAATTTACTTTTGTACAAAGTGTACCTGTTGACCACTAACCAGTAAATCTTACTCCATAAATTAGGAGACATTGTTACCATTTGTAGTCATATGTAGAATCCAGTGGTTCTCTATACATGTGCAAATGCATTGTAATTAGAGATATAAAGGGAACAGAGTCCAACTGAAAGTATAAATGGAAGCTGGGCAGAATCTAATTTAATTACCAGGGTTGGAATTATTCCAAGACTCCACCTGTCATAAGGAAAGTGCCCTGGGACCTTTAATGACCACAAGTGGTCAGGATTCCAGTTTTACAGCTCATCCAATTAATCGCCAAGCACATCTTCTGCTAGACCATTAAGTGACAGGGCTGGGGAATCTATTCTGCTAATTAAGAACTTGGGGCTTCATGTTAGTTTCCCAGAGGACTTTTCAGGGTATGTGGGTTATGTGTACATGGCCTCGTAAACATGCACATAATAGGAGATACTTCTATCATGGATAGTGAACAAGAGAGACTTCCACCATTTCTTCTCCACTCAATTACAGTTGGACGATCTCTATGGCACAAGTCAGACTAGGGCTGAAAAATGCTGGACTCTTGGGCAGTTTCCAGGGGCCACCCCTATCCTGTCTCTTCATTATGGTCAAATGAAGAATACACAAATTGCCTTGCAGAGCCCTACCTACCCTCTGGAGGAATTCACCCTTGCTGTTTATAGCAGGTCCTACCTGTATCAGGACCTTAACATACACTTCAGGATGAAACTCGGGTATAAAGATTCTCACTTTCTCAAATTTTTACATTAAAATGTGACTCTAACTTCCTCAATTTCCCTCTTTTCCAAGAAGCAAAATGATACCTGCCATCTCAAAAAGTAAAGTCTGAGGAATGACCATTAAATATATTTCCCACAGTGAAAAGTAGGAAAGCCTCTTCAAATAGCCTAGCTCAGTGGTTCCCAGACCAGTTACGTTTGAACCACTTTTGAAGTTTATTAAAAATAGAAATTCCCAGGTCCCACTCCAGAACTACTGAATCAGAATGATGAAGGATTGGAGCCAGGTATTTGATTTTTCAACAAGCCTGCAAGATCAGACTGTTTGAAAACCACTGGACTCTGACTTCCCTTGGAGGCAAAACAACAAAGGTCCTTTGTGTGATTCTGAAAAGAAAACCTGTCCATAGATCACACACAGTACACACAACATCTCTCTCCTTTTTCTGTGCTTATTTTCTTTGGTGCCCCTTGCATTGCTTCTATTTTAAATCCCATCATCTCAGTTATCAAGCTCAATTTCTTTCTTTCCAGGAAGCATTGTGTAAAATTACTTTGGGATCTTATTAAAATTGATGCTAATTAACCTGACCATATTTATTTTCACACTCAGATAATATGAGTAATCCATGAGAGACATTGAACTTTAGACACAAGGGAAGTTAAAATGCCTGTGACGCAAATAGAGGCATTAGAAAAAGATTATTGGACAATTTAAAACTAGCTGAATGCTACTTTTTCCTGTTACTGTAGCTGATGTTCCAACATAATCATTTGTTTTTAATTAGTGGGAAAGGAGATGTTTGAAGACATTGCAGAAATCTGGTGCCATAGCAGCCAGAGTGAAACGAAGATGGCCAAAACTTTCCAGTGCAATCGGGATTTTATTCATCTGTAAAATGAGATGGTTGCAGGATAGGATCTCTAAACTTCCCTCTCACTCCAAACCACCATCAGCCCATGACTGTGCATAATCCTTGAGCAGAGTCCTCAGAAATTCAGCAAGAACATGAATATGTAAAATTAGCAAAGTCATCTGTTACTCTTAGACCTAGAAGTGTTAGATGACTTCGATAAAGAAATCCAGGAACTAATTGTCCAGGTGTGCTGAGTACCAAAGGGGTTTACCAGGACACAAGACTTCAGTGTTACCACGTGGACAGTTGCAGCCAGACCACAGTGGTTGGTCATCCTAAGGCTCAGTTCTATAAATAAAAATGTTTTACCTTATAAATGTAATTAAGCTTTTGACACACTGAGACGTGAAGCTGGAGCGCCCCAGATTTGGGGCAGATGGCTGAGATATGACAAATTACTTCTAATCTGAGGTATCCCAGCCACGATTAGAATAAAAAGTAGCATCTGAGGGGGAAAAAAAAAAGAAAGAAAGAAAAAGAAAAAGAAAAAAAGGAAAAATCTTAAGCCTTATTGGAGCCTAAGGCAAAAGGTATGATCTAAATAACAAGCAACAGAGCACTTGAGAAGGAATGCAGATAAACATCTTTATTAGAGAGGGATCTGGGGGTTGTAGTGTATGTGGCACTGATTTATACGTAGTACTTCAAACTAAAGAACTTGTCAAGAAATACATTATTTTTAAAGGGTCTCGCGTCAAAAAATGAATACATAAAAATAAAAATAAAAAAATAAAAAGAGTCTAGTGCCTCCCAAACAGTATTTTTTTTAAAGCTACCAACAAAACAGAAATTGACTTCTCTCAGGGGTAAACATGGACGTTTTTAGCGATTGTATCTAGTTACCTGGCTTCCCAGTCTGTATTTCTGAACCTCAGATATTCCTGTTCCATGGATTTAGGCAAGAACAAAGATCCATCCAAAGAATTTATAAAGATGAATTCATTAAAGTAAGGAATTATTTCACTCCAGCTTAAAGTTAACATGAAAGATACCTTGAGATTAAAAATGTATGTTTAAGGAATGAGGATCCTAGGAAAATGATGTAGCAGAAAGTCCCAGGAATCTGTCTCCCCACCCAGACAACAATTACACTGGCAGGATCTGTCTGATGTAACTATTTTGGAACTCTGGATACTATTAAAGGCTTGCAACTTTCAGGGGAAGGCTTGGCTGTAAAGTTGTGCTTAATATCAGTCGATTTCATCTCTTAGCACAAGAAATGAGAGACAAAAAAGCCATAGGGCATATAGAAAATAAATAGCAAAATGACAGAAGTCTTCCTTATCAATAATTACTTTAAACATAAATAGACTAAACTCTCCAATCAAAGGATAGACATTGGCACAATGGAAAGAAACAACAACACATAATTCAACTATATGTTGTCTACAAGAAATTCACCTTTTTTTAAAGTTTATTTGAGATAATGAGTGTGCAAAGGGGGGGGGAGAGGGGGAGAGAGAGAGAGAGAGAGAGAGAGAGAGAGAGAATGAATGCCAATCAGCCTCCATGCCCTCAGTGTAGAGCCCAATGAGGGGCTCACACTTACAAACCTTGAGATCATGATCCAAGCTGAAATCAAGAGTCAGATGCTTAACCAACTGAACCACCCAGGAGCCCCTATAAGAAACTCACTTTAGATCCAGAGACACCAATAGGTTGAAAGTGAAAGGCTGGAAAAGGACATTCCATGCAGATAGTAACCAAGAGTGGGAGTGGCTATACTAAATCAGACAAAATAGATTTTAACTCAAGGTTGTAATGGGTGTATAGTTTCAGTTTTGCAACATGAACAGAATTCTGCAGATGGATGGTGGCAATGTTTACACAATAGTATGAAGGTACTGGGGTGTCGGGGTGGCTCAGTCGGTTAAGTGTCTGACTTTGGCTCAGGTCATGATCTCATGGTTGGTGGGTTCAAGCACTGCATCAGGCTGTCTGCTGTCAGCGCAGAGCCTGCTTCAGATCCTCTGTCCCCCTCTCTCTCTGCCCCACCCCGTCCTCTCTCTCTCCCTCTCTCAAAAATAAACATTAAAACAATTTTTTAAATAGTATGAAGGTACTTACTATTACTGAACTAACAACACACTTAAAATAGTTAAAATGGTAAATTTTATGGTACATGTGTTTTACCACAATAAAAAACATTTTTAAAGAAAAAAACCCATGTGTTTATGTTTATACAATCTCCTGATTCAGAAAAAGACTTAGCTTTTTAGGAAGTGGTGCCTATGCTTGCAAAGACAATAAGATAACCTCTATTACGATTTATTAAAACAAGGTAGAGAAAAGATCCAATAACAGAAGTTCATTCCTAAATCCAAATGGATTCATTTCAACCCACTTCTTGACTGACTTCTCAGCCACATTTAAGACAATTTATCACTCCCTCTTTTTATATGAACATCAAACTTCTAAATATAAAAGACTTCTAAATCTAATCCTGTAATAGTGTCCTGAAGAGGTTTACTGGATCCTGAAGCAAATGGAAATTCAGCAATCCTGATGTTATCTTTATTTAAAAATTTGATGTTTTGCTCATCATGGATTTTTGCTTTAACTTGTTTTTTTTTTTTAAATACTGTTAAAATATTATTTATCTTAATTAGGGTTGGGTTTTTGTTTTGTTTTGTTTTGTTTTGGCGCTCCATTAAATTTTGTCACCTGAAGCAAATCCCAGCCCTGAAAGGACTCTCTGTTACCTCTGTGACATCCCAGTTTGCTAGTTTTTCTCCTCTCTTTTTGGCCTCTCCTCAATCTTCTTTGCAGCTCTTCCTCTGTCAACTAAATGTCAACGTTCTTTAGGGTTCTTTTTAACTCCTCTCTTTTCTCTACACATGCCATCTGGGTTATCTCAGTTACTTCCATATTCTATTGATTTTCAAACTGTTTCCAGTTACACTATATGGATAATTTAACCTTAATCTGACCCCCAATCCTCTGCCTTTGTGGTCAATTCCTGTTCTCATGATGCATTTCTGGAGACATACTTCCCACTTCCAATGAAATACTTCCTCCTGCCAAAATTTAAAGCTCTGTACCCACCAGAAACCTCTCCCCATGTCCATCATGTTTGCCTCATACCTAGGGTACAGGAGGGGAGAGAAAGAAACAGACACCCTCCAGGTCCTGCATTTTATCTTTCCCTCCATTGTACCCTCCAGTTGCTCAGCTATGCCCAAATGTTTCTGTTCACAACTTCATACACACTGTCCTCTCCATCTGGCATATTTCTTTCCTGGCAAACTCCCACTTACCCTTCAGGTTTCAGCCTATATATCCCTTCTAGGGAGAACTTCTCTGATCTCTAGATTATATTGGGCTCTCCTGTGACGTGTACCTATAGGGCACTGTTCCTTCTCTTCCATATCTCTCATTATGCATCATTGTAACTACTTGTTCCATTTTCTGTATTTTCCCCCAGACCACAAGGTTCATGAGGGCAGAGACCATGTCCATCTTATTCATTATATATATCCAGCTCTAACACAGGGTCCAGGATTTATCAGTCACTCAATGAGTAATTATATAAGGGAAGGAGGGCAATCAGTGAGAATCAAACACCATCCAAATAGAAGCTATGCAGTCAATGAGCCAATGAGCCAATGAGGCAATAGATGCATAGATCACAAAGTCCAGCCACTATTAGGAAGCAGCTAAATAGAAAGTCCTACTTTTTTCTAATCTTGGACACATATATTTGTTAAAAACCCAGGACTCCTTGCTCAAATGCTGTCTGTATAACAGGCAGAGCACAGTCCATCCATTGGCTTGATTGTCCTGTGGCCACTGAAATCTTGGCAGACCTCTGCAGGGCCATCTGGCCATTAGCATCCTTCCTGAAACTCTTTCTGCTCTTCTGTGATCAAATGCTCTGCGCATTGATCTTTCCCAGGATGTAGGGTTTTATTTGCTGTTTGCTGGCTACTGCATCTCACCAAGAGTAGCACAGAATGGCTTCACACAGCAGTAGGAAAGAGATTCAAGTTTTCCAGACCCCAAAAGCTCACTGTGAAGTTTGGAAACCTTTCTTAACATAGTTAGGCTCAGAAGGCTATTCTGAAAATATTATGCTGATCTGAAAGAAAGCCATATTATACAGTGTGTGAAACTAACACATATGGTATTACTGGTCAACAACTTGAAATATGTCCAATTCCATAGGTTACAAAAAAAAAAAAAAAAAAAACCCACAAAAAACCCAAACCCTCAATTGCCTAACTTTTAGCTCATCTGTTGAAAACTGATGGCGTATATATAAAATAAAAGTAAACAATTTTAGGCTAGAAAATGTAGGACTTGACTCTGGGGACTTCATTGAAAACCGCAGGAGAAAAAAGAGACCTTTCTTACCCTGAAAGAATGAAGACCAGCACATGAGCTGAACATGTGCACAAACATCCAGTTTCTTGTAATCAAAAAAAAAAAAAAAAAAAGTGCAAAAAAAAATTAGAAGCAGAAAATAGAGAACTCCATTAACCTCACTGTGTGTGGTTAACACTCCCTATTAGCATATGGGGAATTTGTTAGAAAACACTCTTAGAGCTTCCTCTGACCGCATATCCTTCCAGGTACTAAAGGCTAAGACTTACATAGCTCATAAAACACACGAACAGATTTGCATCATCTATGAAAATACTGCAGCCTTAAATATTATGAAATGGTAGAGCTGACTGCAAATCCTCTTGAAAGTGTTTGTTTTCCTGTATCGCAATAAACACAAGCCCCATGTAGAATGTGTAATGCCAAAAACAGACTTGTGCCGCTAAAGATTCAGAGAAAGATCTTGTACGTGCCGCTTGACACTGCAAAGTCTCCTTACAATAAATGTGACTACTTTTCCAATCCATGTTTCCTGGGTCTTTCCCTGCGAGCATCAACCTGTGAGTCATGGATGCTTAGATGAAGACAGGAGGAGACACCCTGATAATACAAGACTTGAGACTGCCGCCCAAATTGCAAAAGATAAAACTCCCTTGCAGAAGGGGCACTACATTTCATTACCGTGTCCACTCTTGGCTTTTCTTACAATGCCATATCCTCATATTTTTCTTCCAATTAGAAATTCATAAGGGAAATCTGTGTACAGAAAGGTATAATGAGGGGCACACTTTAGATCTTTTTTCCCAAGAGGACAGAGTTATCAGCCCCTGAGATCTTTTTTTTTTTTAAACAGTCTGGCTGGCGTTTTGGTGCCAGCACCAACTGCTGGTTAAATCATCTAATCAGCCAGGAGGAGGCCTTTTGTTCTCTTGCCTTTATGACTACATTTTTTTTAACATTTAAAGTTGCCAATAATTCCAAATGCAGTCTTATCACTTCTCTCTGATTGTTTCCATGCGAACATAAAACTATTGTATCCAGATTAAATTATAAGAGGATGCATAAATGACCCACTGTGGTTAGACTTACAAATAACAGATATCTCCTTACAATGGTTTGAAAAGGAAATTTTTTTATATCAAGCCACAACAGGAAAAAATGCATCTCTACACTCTTTTATTACCTATATTCATCATCAACAACAATAGCAATGATTTATTGACTATCCACCAGCACCACTACAGGAATTCTGGGAGTTTGAAGTAGTAAAGCTAGGCCTATGTAGTTTATCAATTCAGAACAAGGTCAGACATTTGCTTACAGACACAAAAAGGCTTTTCTGCCTCTACCCATTTATGAGTTAAATTTCTTTTTTTTTTTTTAAGTAAAGATAGGAAAGAGGTTAAAATGCAAAGCCGCTTTTATCCACATATAACTTTCTGACTTACAATAGGTCAAGCATCAGTGTTCAGGTTTACAGCCAGATGCAGTTATGAAGCAGGTATGAGTGTCTGTAAGAAAAAAAAAAAAAAGTTATTTGATGAATCTCAAATAATACAAAATTTTTCATTGAGAGTATAAGAACTCATGATACCTAAATCAGTATAAGAATCTCTTCATTTCTTCTCTTCTTGACCCTCTTTCAGGTTCTATTTTTGGCATTCTATTTTTAGATTTCTGCAGATAATATGCAGAGAGGTATTGCTGAGGTAATATGATGTGCAAATCTCCATTAATTGGCAGAATACTGAAAATCAATTATTTCTTCCTTGAAAATAAAGGAAATTTGTCTAAGCAAAACTGCAGGAACTTCTATAAGGCTATGTGCTCCTAATTTCTTACTGAGATTTGAAGTATATAAATACAAATATTCATGTTAAGATGTTAATCAAAATGAAAAAGTCCCTATAAGAAATGTAGGGGGTGTGGCACCTGGGTGGCTCAGTCAGTTAAGCATCTGACTTTGGCTCTGGTCATGATCTCACTGTTTGTGAGTTTGAGTCCTACATCAGGTGAGCTGGAACCCCACTTTAGGTGAGCCCCACTTCTCTCTCTCTCTCCCTCTCTCTGCCCCTCACTCACTTGCACCCTTTCTCTCTTAAAAAAAAAAAGAAAGAAAGAAATTTAGGAAAAATGAAATGCTATTGAAATACATAAAAGTAAAATCTATTGAATTTCATCAATCATAAGAACTTGAATTCTCTATGAAAAATTCATATTTACAGTGAGTCAAAGTATAGAAATTGTGTCCAGATAATCCTTATTTAAGAGACATCCCATTCCTGTTTATATGATGAAAATATCTTGTATCCTTTAATGAAAATCATCTCTATATTGCCTTACTAAGTAGTTTACATATAGCCTATACATAGTCTCCAAAGATTTAATAGTTACTGTACAAATGCAGTAAAAAAAAAAATCATGTTGGGGGTGCCTGGGTGGCTCAGTCAGTTAAGCTTGATTTTGGCTCAGGTCATGATCTCACAGTTGGTGAGTTGGAGCCCCACATTGGGCTCTGCACTAATGGCATTGAGCCTGCTTGGGATTCTTTCTCTCCCCCTCGCTGTCCCTCCTTCTTTCTCTCTCTCAAAAATAAATAAATAAACTTAAATTTTTTTCATGCTATCTCTGCTACTAGTACAGACATTATTATATTTGGGAGAGAAAAGTCTTTGCATTATGCATGCAGTTTTCGAAAATGTGTACAAAACTAGTATTAAGAGCCAGGTCTCAACAGAGACATGCAATATTTCCAACACCCATATCTCTGTATTTTCTGGCCCTTTTAAAGAACTGACATTTTCAGAATGCCCACAGAATAGAAGAAGTCAGACTGAGAGAGGGCCATTACGCATCGCTGGCTGCTTGGAAAACCAACAGCTCCCTCAGTTTATCTCCAGGATTAGGGCGTTAATGAAGAGCCTTCTGTGTGAATCTTCCTTGTGTTCAACACCCCTATTTGGCCACTTCTATCTGTGTCTCTGGCTACATTCATCACAGTCACTGTTTTGTCTTATTAGAGCCATTTGAAATAACCAAAGTCTGAGTAACCCCTACTAATTATTTGTGACTTTGGAAGATACAACCACTCTGAAGAGGTTCTCATTCTACCTTTAGCCTTAGCATTTTTCCCAGCAAAGAACAAACCTTATCTCTTTAATAGAATTTGTGTACATTTAGATGAATAATGCCTTCAAGGAACAGTAACACAACATAGTCTGTCTGAGACTGAAGACAGAGTCACAGAAATCCCTCAAGGTACCAAGTTTCCCCCTCAATCTGATGGCCTGTCGCCACTTTTATTTGCATATATGTATGTTTATTTTCTAATAAACATTTTCATTTAGAGGTGGGCTTAAATGGAAAGTTGAATAGGTGCATGGCGGTCTCCAATAAGTTAAAGCATACATATGAAAAGATTATTTTAAATTGTATTTAATGTAGCAGAATTATTGAAGTTACTTTGTAGAATATATTTCAACACAGTATTTCTATCTCATTATTGATAATGCTCTTAGATGTTAGGATATTGAACAATTCCCTTGAGTAAATACAGAATTCTCAACACATCCAAAAGTCTATCTTGCCTTTGAAGCATGAGTTGGGGGATCTTCCATGTATAAGCTTAAGGTTATAAGAGCTGTTCAATTACTCCCTCCACATCCCTCTCTGAAAACATACATAAGCAGACAGCTCTAGCCAAGAGGCAGAGTAATTATCTGTAGACTCCACTATCAAAATGGAGGTATTTGCACTCAAGTAATCTAATAACCATTACTCATAATGAAGATGAACTGAAGACTTACTCTGTGCCAAGCACTACACCACAAGCCTTATGTGAATTATTTTATTTAATACCCAAAACAACTTGATAAGCTACCTACGATTTGAGGTTTAGAGAGTTTTTAGAGGCTTAGAGAGAACTGCCAAAATCACACAACCGGAAAAGAGTGGGCTACAATTCAAGCTCATTACTGTTTTACCCTGAGCCCAATGCTCCCATTATCCCACGTACAGCATCTGGATCAATCTCATGTAAACCCTTAGAGCATCCTTACTTTTTTTTGTTTTTATGTAATTTCTATACCCAATGTGGGGCTCAATCTCATGACCCCAAGATCAAGAGTCACATGCTCTACCGGCTGAGTCAGCCAGTTGCTCCCCTTGGAGCATCGTTAAATCATTTCAGAGCCACATCTCTAATTCAGGTATCAATTTACTTCCTCCAACACTTACCAAATATGGTAAGAAGGCATCTAGAACTAAACCAATAATCAAAATCAGAAGTAATAAGGAAATTTTAGAGATAATAAGGCACAAGTTGGAAGAATGGGAAAAAAAGGGGACTTTTTCTTCAAAGTAGCCATATGGCCTACCCATTGAGAGATGTATATATCCAGTTGTGTATATTCTCAAAGATAATCTCTATAATAGTTAAATGAATTATGTCTAATGTATCAACATGGAAAAAATCTGAAAAATCTAGTTTGAAGATATCAAGTTGGATATTGTTATTTACTGAATAATATCAAAATCTTAATTTTTAAACCCATGAAATAGTATTATGTATTGATATGGATACACACACATAAACAAAATGCATAAAACATTGACGGAAAAAAAAATATCTAGGAATGCTGACTTCTGGGAGAATTAGAGAGTTATGGGCTAGGAAGAAGTGAGTAGAGGACCTTGACTATTTCTGTAATGTTGTATTTATTTAAAAATATCTGAAGATGGCAAAATGTTCACATTCATTAAATGTAGGAGGTGGCTACATGGTATTTGTTGTGTTCGTTTCTATAGATTCCTAAATGTTTGAAATAGTTTATCATTTTTTTTTTTTAAAAAAAGGGAAGATGAGAGGATATAGTGTCTTAGCAGGGGAGCTATATGTAAATAGAATGTTTGAAACTTGAATTATAGCTGGTTGCAGATGTAGGGCCTTTGCCGGGCTGGAGAGGAGACTTAGATAACATCCAAGTTAGGGAGAATAAGAGGATCCCACCACCCTTCATCCTTTTTACAGACACAAACTATTGACATAAACTGGATTACCAGACTTGGGATTCTCTTGGGAAAATAATTAAATCATGACCACAATTAGGTTTTACAAGTATACAACTATGTCTGATCCACGGGGGAACCTCAAATAAAGTAAGATAGAATGAGACACAACAGAAAATTTACCAAAGGGAGCAAGGTGTCTGCTGCAGTAAATTCAGCAAACGGACCTAAGGGTTGGAGGGTAGTGAATTCAACAGCTGCTGGCAGAACCCTGGGGGATTCAGGCATTCCTGCAGCATGTTCGCGCCCCGCACATCATGAATTATTAACAGCTCACAACTTAGAAACTTTGCGGCACAAGACTTCCCACCGCTCCCACACCTGATGAAAGAAACACTTTATTTTTCATTCTCGAGAACAAAATTGGCCAAGATATTAGCGGATCCCAAATGAGAAGGTGTTGGTGGCAGCAAAGTCCCTGCTTACCAGGCTCAAAGGCAGCTGCAACATCGGCTAGTTGGAACTAGATTAGTTCCAGGTGGAAGTTCTGGCTGTAGCAGAAGCAGTTCAGTTCAACTCAGAAGAAAACACTGTGTATCTAACTCACTGTGCTTAACCAAGCCCGTTCTAGAACCCTTCGTCCTCACTGTAATGAGCAGCGAGGAAGTATTCTTTTCCTCACTTCGCAGAAGCACCATTGGCTGAGGTGCGGGAGACCAGAGCCGCACCAAGGCAGCGACGGCAGTGTGGTGGCATGCTGGCAGCAATGAGGCCGCAGCACCCAGCCTTTCACTGGGCTCTGCAGCCCGACTGCAGTGGCGACAGCACAGTGCCACTTTTGCAGCTGTGGCGGCCCAGCTTGGGAAGCCCTAGGCTAGCCCGGACTCTGTGTGGACAAGTGAAAAGCATCTTGTGGGCGAATTTCCACAAGTCCCTGGAGGAGGAGAATTCCACAGGAACCCTAATGAGTAGGGGAGGAGAATTCCACAGGAACCCTAATGCGTAGGTGGGGCGGAGGGGTGCAGGATGATCGAGATGTGAATGCTTTTGTGCTCCCAGGGTGGGAAATGCTGAGATGTCCAAGGCACCGTACCTGGCTGCTGCAAAGGACGGCATGTTGATGAAACACTGTGCTTCAGACCAAAAGCCCACAATAAAATAAAACCCAAGTCTGAATTAGATGATTTGGCCTAATGTTTCTGCATCCCTCTAAGGCATGGAATCTTCTAAGATGATTTTGGTTAAAAAAAGAAGGAACGGGAAGGGGGAGGAGAGGGAGAAAAAAACTGCAAGTGATCAAATGTATCCACTTATGAATATGTCCTGGTGACAATCTCTTCAATTACACACAGTGAGAAACAGGTAATACTGGAGCCTGTCTGAAATGGAACTTTTTGTAAAGGCTGGAATTTAGTCTGAAACCTGAGGTATGAGATGAGAGGGGACAGCATCCCTGCAGCAGGCGCAACTAAGTGTATTAAATCCAGGTGAAAAGAGCAATAATCGTGACCGCACAGACAAACGTAAATCTAAAAATGCTCCGTAAGTCACCCCTCAAACACTCATAAGCCCACAGCACAAGATGTCTGCAGTGTATAAAGCATTCGGATATATGAGGAAGAAACAATAATCAAAGTGAGAAAGACAGGGGTGGGGGAGACACCTGAGACCGTTCTGATGCGATGCTGAGAACTGTCCAGCAACCATATGGCCACTCAGAAAGGGAAGATGGTCATCCTCCTACGTGTGCTCTATGCTGAGATGCATTTTAGCCAGTTGGTTTATTGAAAGTGTAGGTACACTTACTCACCCAGCACTTTGCCCATATCAGGAATCATGCTGTCTTCCCTGAGAGATCCCCCTCTGGCTAACTGGTCCCATCTGTTGATGACTGAGAGAGCAGCAAAGGGAGAGTGGAAGCTGACCCCAGTGGGCCCAGCCTCCCCAAAAGGGCATATGGGACACACGTGGGCTGTGTCTACCTTCCTGAGTCTTGCACAGGTATAAACACACAGGCGTCACAGAGAAGGATCACATGGGGGCCAGGAGAGACGCAAGCATACTGCGTCCTGCTGTCAAGGTAACAACTACCTTCGATTCCTGGCAACAGGATCCTTCCGGACCTGCTGTCAGAGAAACTAAGGGATTAGCCAGACTTCTCCCACTGGGAAGGTCACCGGCATCCCGAGGGCCGATCAATACATTAATCCTCCCAGAGAGGGTCGATGTTGGCATCGCAGAGGCAGGAGAGCCGATGGTCAGCATTTATATGTTGTGAAGGACACAGCCTCACAGTTCTCACACCTTACACCTTCTCACTGACTCCACTGCAGACTTAGAGGGCCCACAGAGGAGTCGGCCTCCAGAAAGCGCGCCACATGATGTCTCCTCAGCCTTCCCTCTGTGGAATACGATCCATATGCAAATTGAAGAACTCCCTTTTTGGTGAAATTTGAATCCTATCATCTTAGGACTTGACAGTTCACTGATAATTGGAGATCATTCTGACTAGGGATTTTTCAAAGAAATAGCATACCTGAAATTCAAAGCACAAAGAGACATATCCCTTTCCTTTATTATAGGTATCCTACCGCATTGCTTGTGTCTCATGTTTCCCCTGTCTCAACCAAATAAGAGGCTTGCAGTGGAAATGCCTAAACTTTTAACACCCCAAATGCCCCCTCTCTTCCCCAGGAGGATCTTGTAAGCAACAATGATCACAATTCTCTCAGCTACCAAACAACAAACACTGTTTTCCTGCTTTCCTGATTCCCTAAGATGACTGCCAAGCCCTCTGAGACTCTCACCCTTGCCATAGGAATACCCTGAAGTTGTTGAAAAATAAACATTATGTCACAATTCCACCAAAGCAGGGAATAACTTTTCATGATTTCAGTTTTAAAGTGTAATATAATCGGGGCACCTGGGTGGCTCAGTCGGCTGGTTAAGCGTCCGACTTTGGCTCAGGTCATGATCCCACTGTTCCTGAGTTTGAGCCCTGTGTCAGGCTCTGTGCTGACAGTTCAGGGCCTGGACCCTGTTTCGGATTCTGTGTCTCCCTCTCTCTCTGCCCCTCCCCCGCTCTGTCCCCCTCTCTCTCAAGAATAAGTAAGCATTAAAAAAATAAAAAATAATTTTAAAAAGTGTAATACAATCCTAAAGCAGCAATGCTTTCTTCTTCCAGTGTTCCCGAGGTTTTCACGAAAATATCCCTTTGAGATTTTACTTGCAGGCTCTCCCTAGCATTCAGACAAGGATCCGTGGGAACTGGACAGAGCATGAGCTGAATAAAGAATGCCTTGATATGCCCCCAAATTACCCCTCCCCACAACACAAGGCTGCCTGTAGCTCTTATCCCTTTAGGATGAGTCACTGCTGAGCAGGCTGCTCAGGTTGCCATGTAGGTGGGCTCGTAGAGGCCCTGTGAATTCAGGAGATCCTGAGACAAAGACCTCCCAGAATGGCCAAACCTGAGACAAACACAGTTAGGGTGCAAGTTGAGATCCCCCTACATTATTTCCAAACATGGACATCGTTCCATCAAGAAAAATGACACTTCCTCACAAGGGAAGACAAAGCTATCATTAAACAAGGGAGAAGGCATTTAATTAGGCAAGAGCAAAGATCTTGCACATGTCCGTATTTATACACCTGAGAGAGGACTAGAGTGTACTGAGGAAAACCAGAGTCAGAGAGTTCATAGTTTGAAAAACTCTTCCCTTAGGTAACCTCTCTACTAAGAATCAAGGCTTTCCTATAGTCGGATACACAGCATCAACGAGATGTATGACCTTCATTCATCCCTTTTAACCACAGTTTCCCCAACTGTGAATATCAAGGGATATAAACTTTTTGAGAATCTGATGAAAGCTATAGATCTCCACTCCCCCACCAAAAAAAAAAAAAAAAACCACAAATGCATCCAAATACAATTTTGCACGTAATTTGGAAAGGAGAAATTCACAAACCTTAAAATCCAGATTAAGCGCCCCTGAACTAGATGGTTTCTGAGATTTCTTCCAACTCTACCATGAGTTTACAGAAGCGCTGGTTAGACTTGACAAATTTAACACTCTCGTTTTTCTTTACTGCCTCCTAAAAACTCACACACACAAAAGACAACAGAAAAATAATAGGAAATGAAGAGATGGTAACAGAATAACTGACGGTAGAAAGCACCCAGACAAGTGAAACTGATTTGGCTGAGCAGAGATTTAAGTAGCGCCCAGAATTCATTCAGCTCCCCACCCAGAACACTGCAAAATTGAAGGCTCTGGCACCTGTGAAAGGAAACGTGAGCAGTGAAGTCAATCAAGTTTTACTCTTTTACGCAGGCTCTACCAAAGCCCAGTAACGAATTTTGCATTCTTTTTTTTTTTAAAGGAGAGTCCCTAAATTTTACAAGTTAATGCCCCACTAATCTTGTATTTGTCCCTCAGTGTGGCTGAAACAGAAAGATTAACTGAGTCTTTATTAGAAAGTTAGAGCCCAGTGCCCTTCCCCAACCCATATAATCAGGGAACTCCTTGACTGAAGACAGATTTACTAACTTGAGATATTGAAAGAGTGTGTCTCAGCTATGGTCAGGGATGAGGGTCAGTTTGAAATAGAGGGAATTAAATGAAAATCTACATGCTGAATTGTGGAACCCAGGACCCCTCCCTCCATTCAGCTTCCAGATGCTGACAGTTAGTTGTCTCTGCGAGAGGTTGGAGAATTCTCTGAAAAAACTACAGCAGGTGGCATTCCTGAGTTCCCTAAAAGAAGAGCTGGGTCACTGTCCAATTATTGTATGCTAAAACCAACCAGAATACAAGCCTGCGAGCTTCTCATCATTTTATCTATAACTCTCTTCTAAATATGAGTGGACAGGGATGCCTGGGTGGCTCAGTCGGTTAAGTGTCTGACTTCGGTTCAGGTCATGATCTTACGGCTTGTGAGTTCAAGCCCCACGTTAGGCTCTGTGCTAACAGCTCAGAGCCTGAAGCCTGCCTGGGATTCCACGTCTCCCTCTCTTTCTGCCCCTCCCCCACTCGTGCTGTCTCTCTCTCTCTCTCTCTCTGTATATAGATATAGATAGATATAGATATAGATATATAGATAGCACAGAGCCCAATGCGGGGCTTGAACCCACGAACTGTGAGACCATGCCCTGAGCAGAAGTTGGACACTTAACCGACTGAGCCACCCAGGCGCCCCTAGTTTCTCTAGTTTCTTATAGAATCTTATCTTTTCTTACCAAGATTTTCCAAATAATGGGATGAAAAGAAGTCCTAGTCTATCTGAACATGCATTTTCCTGAGACTTATACTTGGTTAACATAAATATGCTTGTACCGATTTTTCTAAATAATGTATTAATTAATTAAGTAATTAAGTAATTAATTAAGTAATTAAGTAATTAAGCATATTTGCAGGATAGTAATTCTTTTGTCTGTTATTGTATAGAAGACTCTTAATTATCTATTTTTTTTTTTTTGGAAGAAACCAAGGGAATGCAGTATGAGAAAAAAATAAGAGAAGGATGATCCTTAGCAAATCTTGCTTTCAAATTCTTAGGCATCATTAAGCCGAACACAAAATAACAAAACCATCTGCTACAAAGCCCATTTTTTTTCTTATTTACTTTTCCTCCCCATAACCAAACTTTCCCAACCAAAACATTGATCCTCTTTAACTCAAGGAAAGTATAAAAACAAACACAAGCAAAATAGTTCCAGCAAGTAGCTTGCTCATTAGGGTGGATAATGAAAAGTTGAGTATATATCTTATTTTTTTTTAATGTTTATTCATTTTTTGGAGACAGAGAGAGACAGAGCACCAGCAGGGGAGGTGCACAGAATCCGAAGCAGGCTCCAGGCTCTGAGCTGTCAGCAGAGAGCCCGACACAGGACTTGAACTCACAATCTGCAAGATCATGACCTGAGCCGAAGTCAGCACTTAACCAAGTGAGCCACCCAGGCGCCCCAAGTATATATCTTATTTTGTTCCTTATCTTTGTCTAGCTAACAGAGTATGAGGAGTAGAAAAAGATAGAAACCAAAATTAAAAGTATATACCCTGAAAAGTCCAGGACCAATTTTCATTAACCAACTTCATACAGAACTTTCACCATATGCTGTTATATTTAATTTTTTTAAGTTCACTCTTATAAAACATTTTATAAAAATCAATAACTACTGGGGCACCTGGCTGGCTCAGTTGGTGGAGCAACTCTTGATCTCAGGGTTGTGAGTTTGAGCCCCACACTGGGTGTAGAGATTACTTAAAAATAAAATCTTTAAAATCAATAAATATAAATATAAATAACTACTAATGCTAAATGACAAACACATTCTTATGTGCCACAGAAAAGTTAAGTATATTACAGGGGGGGAAAAAACCTATACGTTGAAGTGCCAAGGAGAAAAGCAGATTCTTTTATCCATTCAAACAATATTTATCAGGCATCTGCTCCATTTTCTAGATGCTATTCTAAGCACTGAGAACACTGCGGCAAACAAAACAAGCCGCTGCCCTCGTGGAGTTTACATTCTAGTGAAAGAAGATAGACTATAAACAAATACATAATTTGACAGGTGGGGTAGAAACAATTAGCAAACATGAAGCCGGTAAAAGGGAATAGTGGGAAACAGGAAGGGGATGCTAGTAGATACGTTAGTCAGATAATGTCTGCTTAATATGATGATTTTTGGTTTTTAGTTTATTTATTTTAGAGAGGGAGTGCACAGGGGAGGGGCAGAGATAGGGAGAAAGAATCGGAAGGAGGCTCTGCTGTGTCAGTGGGGAGCCCGTCACAGAGCTCACACTCACAAACCACAGGATCATGACCTGAGCCAAAACCAAGAGCCCTCTGCTCAACTGACTGAGCCACCCAGGCACCTCTAATATGATGATATTTGAGCACAGACCTGAAGAACTGCTGGAGACAGCCTATATGAATAGATCCGGGGGACAAGTACCCTAAGCAAAGGCGATCAGCAAGGGCAAGGTCTCTGGGGTAAGAGTGTACTTGACCGATTCAAGGAACAGCTGAGGCCAGTCAGCTGCAAACTGAGCAAGGAGGAAGGTAGTAAGAAGTGAAGTTGGAGATCATGAAGTACCTTATGGAGCACAGTAGTCTTTTTTCCTGTCTCTGATTGAAATGAGAGACAGAAGATGAGATTTCCCTTCCTCTACCCCACTGAAAAAGTCAGTCCTTTATTTCTTTTTATTTTATTTTATTTTATTTATTTATTTTTTTAATATATGAAATTTATTGTCAAATTGGTTTCCATACAACACCCAGTGCTCATCCCAAAAGGTGCCCTCCTCAATACCTATCACCCACCCTCCCCTCCCTCCCACCCCCCATCAACCCTCAGTTTGTTCTCAGTTTTTAACAGTCTCTTATGCTTTGGCTCTCTCCCACTCTAACCTCTTTTTTTTTTCCCTTCCCCTCCCCCATGGGTTTCTGTTAAGTTTCTCAGGATCCACATAAGAGTGAAACCATATGGTATCTGTCTCTCTCTGTATGGCTTATTTCACTTAGCATCACACTCTACAGTTCCATCCACGTTGCTACAAAAGGCCATATTTCATTTTTTCTCATTGCCACGTAGTATTCCATTGTGTATATAAACCACAATTTCTTTATCCATTCATCAGTTGATGGACATTTAGGCTCTTTCTATAATTTGCCTATTGTTGAGAGTGCTGCTATAAACATTGGGGTACATGTGCCCCTATGCATCAGTACTCCTGTATCCCTTGGCTAAATTCCTAGCAGTGCTATTGCTGGGTCATAGGGTAGGTCTATTTTTAATTTTCTGAGGAACCTCCACACTGCTTTCCAGAGCGGCTGCACCAATTTGCATTCCCACCAACAGTGCAAGAGGGTTCCCGTTTCTCCACATCCTCTCCAGCATCTATAGTCTCCTGATTTGTTCATTTTGGCCACTCTGTCAGTCCTTTATTTCTATCTGGGATCAAGTGGAAGGAAGGAAAGGAATACATTACAGTAACCACAATGCCAAGGAAGGAACAGACTAGTCCTGATGAACAACAGACTGCTTTGAAACCTGCTTCAAGATCATAACATGTGGCTCCTGCAATTTTTTATCTGAAAACATTGTTAATAGCAGGGTGACATTCATGATTTCCTTCAGTCTAAATTCAGTAACCTTCTATTTTCCCATCAGGTGAAATAGAAACACTAGTCTAAATTCAGCCTAATCATGGTGCTAATAATAGCACACACGTGAAAAGCATCTCTGAGCTACAGATGCCCAATTTTTGCTTCTGAATTGAGCCTTGTTACATGTCCTCCAAGTTCAGGTTAATCCCCATCCCACTGTGAGCAAATTTTAAGGAAAGGCACTGACACTATCTGAGATCTGGAACTCAGAACAACTACCAAGCACAAGCCAGGCAAATGTGCCAGTATGTAGTAACCTCATCATTCACTAGAAAAATTTGCTGTATTTTTAGCAATCACTTCTGAGAAACTCATTTTCCCACATTGAGGCTACTAGAACAATTTTCCCACAGAACTTGCACAAAATTTTACCAGCTAGTTTATTTTTTTAATTTATTTTTAATTTATTTTTTAATATAATTTATTGTCAAATTGGTTTACATACAACACCCAGTGCTCATCCCAACAAGTCCAGCTAATTTGTTTAAATCTCATAACCTTTTACTTTTCCTCCCTTCCTCCCTCTCTACCTCCCTCCCTCCCTTTCTTCCTTCTTTCCTTTTTTTCTTCCTTCCTTTCCTCCTCCCTCCCCTCCTTCCTTCCCTCCCTCTCTCCCTTCCTTCTTTCCTTTCTTCCTTTCTTCCTCTCTCCCTCCCTTCCTCGTATTAATCATAGCATCCTGGCCCTAAACGGTCTCCTTTTTTTTTTTTTAATTTTTTTAACATTTATTCATTTTTGAGACAGAGCATGAATGGGGAGGGTCAGAGAGAGAGAGGGAGACACAGAATCCGAAACAGGCTCCAGGCTCTGAGCTGTCAGCACAGAGCCCGACGCGGGGCTCAAACTCACAGACCGCAAGATCATGACCTGAGCCGAAGTCGGACGCTTAACCAACTGAGCCACCCAGGTGCCCCTAAACGGTCTCCTTTAGAGATGAAGTCTCTCACTGCTTTAGTGAAATAAAGACAAAGACCTTTTACCATGCTTAATTTTAACGGTAAATTAGGCACAAAAGAACATCTGTTTTGAGCAATATTAAGATTGCACTGTACAGCTCAAGTCTTCTTGGTGAATTCTCTTTCTAGTGAAATACTTTTGTGGTCATTGCCACAAAATAGATGAAGAGTATTTTGTCCTTCAAAATGGATGCCAGTCAAGGAGCTAAATGGGAGTTCCTGCTGCCTCGAGTTTCAGCCTATCCTCTTTAGAGCTACTACCACCAGATCCTTATCTTCCCAGACTCACTGGGATATGAAGACTCTCATTTACTGTTCACAATTATTGAGAAAAAAACAATGTAACAGAAATTTAAAATGTGATGATGTCACAAAACATTTTTAAATTCCATCTAGTTCTCTTAGCCTCAGCAATCAGACAAGAAAACGAAATAAAAGGCATCCAAATTGGCAAAGAAGTCAAACTTTCATTTTGCAGATGTCATGATACTCTACATGGAAAACCCAAAAGACTCCACCAAAAACTGCTAGAACTGATACATGAATTTAGCAAAGTCACAGGATAGAAAATCAATGCACAATAATCGGTTGCATTTCTATACACCAATAATGAAGCAACAAAAAGAAATATCAAGGAATTAATCCCATTTACAATCGTACCAAGAACCATAAAATACCTAGGAATAAACCTAACCACAGAGGTAAAAGATCTGTACACTGAAAATTATAGAAAACTTCTGAAAAAAATTGAAGAAAACACACAGAAATGGGAAAATATTCCATGCTCATGGATTAGAAGAACAAATATTGTAATGTCGATACTACCCAAAGCAATCTACACATTCAATGCAATCCTAATCAAAATAGCACGAGCATTCTTCACAGAGCTAGAACAAACAATCCTAAAATTTGTATGCAACCACAAAAGATCCCAAATAGCCAAAGTAATGTTAAAAAAGAAAACCAAAGCTAGAGATATCGCAATTCCAGACTTCAAGCTTTATTAGAAAGCTGTAATCATCAAGACAGTATGGTAATGGCACAAAGACAGACACAGAGATCTATGGAACAGAATAAAGAACCCAGAAATGAACCTACAAATGTATGGCTAACTAATCTTCAACAAAACAGGAAAGAATATTCAATGGAATAAAGACAGTCTCTTCAGCAAATGGTGCTGGGAGAACTGGACAGCAACATGCAGAAGAATGAAACTAGACCACTTTCTTACACCATACACAAAAATAAATTCAAAATGGATGAAAGACCTAAATGTGAGACAGGAAACCATCAAAATCCTACAGGAGAAAACAGGCAGCAACCTCTTTGACCTCAGTTGCAGCAACTTCTTACTTAGCATGTTCTCCAAAGGCAAGGGAAACAAGCAAAAATGAACTATTGGGACCATGTCAAGATAAAAAGCTTCTGCACAGTAAAGGAAACAATCAATAAAACTAAAATGCAACTGATGGAATGGGAGAAGACATTTGCAAGTGACATATCAGATAAAGGGTTAGTATCCAAAATCTATAAAGAACTTACCAAACTCCACACACAAAAAACAAATAACCCAGTGAAGAAATGGGCAGAAGACATGAATAGACACATTTCCAAAGAAGACATCCAGACGGCCAACAGACACATGAAAAGATGCTCAACATCACTCATCATCAGGGAAATACAAATCAAAACCACACTGAGATACCACCTCACACTGGTCAGAGTGGCTAAAATGAACAACTCAAGAAACAATAGATGTTGGCGAGGATGTGGAGAGAGGGGAACATTCATGCACTCTTGGTGGGAATACAAACTGATGCAGCCACTCTGGAAAACATTGTGAAAATTCCTCAAAAAATTAAAAATAGAATTACCCTATGACCCAGCAATAGCACTACTAGGAATTTATCCAAAGGATATAGGGGTGCTGATTCATAGGGGCACATGAACCTCAATGTTTATAGCAGCACTATCAACAATAGCCAAAGTATGAAAAGAGCCTAAATGCCCATCAACTGATGTGTATACAGACATACACACACACACACACACACACACACACACACACATTGGGGGGTAGGGAAAATGGGTGATGGGCATTGAGGAGGGCCCTTGTTGGGATCAGCACTGGGTGTTGTATGTAAGTGAATCACAGGAATCTACTCCTGAAGCCAAGGCTACACTGTATGTTAGCTAATGACAATAAATTATTAAAACAAAAATCCACCTAGTTCTTCAGGTAATAAATTATTGTCCTATACTGTCATCTACTTGGAGGCAAGCAAATCTGTCTAATAGCACCTTTCCTGGATTTTCTATCAAGTATTTGTTGAGCATTATTATGTTCCAGGTATTATTCTAGGTGCTGAAGATACAGCAGTAAACCAAAAAAAAAAAAAAAAAAAAAAAGGTAAAAATCCCTGCTATTGTTTCCAGTGGAGGGAAACATACATTATAAAATTAAATAAATGAAATACATAGCTCAGGAAATTGTGTTGTTGGAGAAAAATAAGCCAGAAAAAGAAAATAAGAAGGACTTGGAGAAAAGTAGAAGCAATTTTAAATAGGTGGTCAGGGAAGGCATCACTGAAAAGATTCATTTGAACAAACTGGAAGATACATATAAGATGCCCTTTCAGAAGCATTTTGACTTCATGTCATTTCTTCTCTAAAGACATATTCTCTGTGGTGGTTTTAAGGAAACATATTTTTGGCACAAAAACAGACACATAGACCAATGGAATAGAATAGAAACCCCAGAACTAGACCCACAAACGTATGGCCAACTCATCTTTGACAAAGCAGGAAAGAACATCCAATGGAAAAAAGACAGTCTCTTTAACAAATGGTGCTGGGAGAACTGGATAGCAACATGCAGAAGATTGAAACTAGACCACTTTCTCACACCATTCACAAAAATAAACTCAAAATGGATAAAGGACTTGAATGTGAGACAGGAAACCATCAAAACCCTAGAGGAGAAAGCAGGAAAAGACCTCTCTGACCTCAGCCGTAGCAATTTCTTACCTGACACATACCCAAAGGCAAGGGAATTAAAAGTAAAAATGAACTACTGGGACCTTATGAAGATAAAAAGCTTCTTCACAGCAAAGGAAACAACCAACAAAACTAAAAGGCAACCAATGGAAAGGGAAAAGATATTTGCAAATGACATATCGGACAAAAGGCTAGTATCCAAAATCTGTAAAGAGCTCACCAAACTCCACAACCGAAAAACAGATAACCAAGTGAAGAAATGGGCAGAAAACATGAATAGACACTTCTCTAAAGAAGACATCCGGATGGCCAACAGGCACATGAAAAGCTGCTCAACGTCCCTCCTCATCAGGGAAATACAAATCAAAACCACACTCAGATATCACCTCACGCCAGTCAGAGTGGTCAAAATGAACAAATCAGGAGACTATAGATGCTGGAGAGGATGTGGAGAAACGGGAACCCTCTTGCACTGTTGGTGGGAATGCAAATTGGTGCAGCCACTCTGGAAAACAGTGTGGAGGTTCCTCAAAAAATTAAAAATAGACCTACCCTATGACCCAGCAATAGCACTGCTAGGAATTTACCCAAGGGATACAGGAGTATGATGCATAGGGGCACTTGTACCCCAATGTTTATAGCAGCACTCTCAACAATAGGCAAATTGTGGAAAGAGCCGAAATGTCCATCAACTGATGAATGGATAAAGAAATTGTGGTTTATATACACAATGGAGTACTACATGGCAATGAGAAAGAATGAAATATGGCCCTTTGTAGCAACATGGATGGAATTGGAGAGGGTTATGCTAAGTGAAATAAGCCATACAGAGAAAGACAGATACCATATGGTTTCACTCTTATGTGGATCCTGAGAAACTTAACAGAAACCCATGGGGGAGGGGAAGGAAAAAAAAAAGAGGTTAGAGTGGGAGAGAGACAAAGCATAAGAGATTCTTAAAAACTGAGAACAAACTGAGGGTTGATGGGGGGTGGGAGGGAGGGGAGGTTGGGTGATGGGTATTGAGGAGGGCACCTTTTGGGATAAGCACTGGGTGTTGTATGGAAACCAATTTGACAATAAATTTCATATATTGAAAAAAAAAAAGGAAACATATTTTACAGCCTGTGGATCACTTTACATAAATTCAAATATGCTAGCTCAAAGATGACCACTCTCACCATTATTATCTAACATTGTTCCAGAGGAGATAATAGCCAATGAAACTGGTCATTAGAAATTAGGTATAAACATAGCAAATGAGGAGGTAAATATCACAATTTGTAGATTATCTATCAATTGCTTCACTTAAAGGCAGGGCGGTAGGGAACCAATTACAACCAAAAGAGAACTCAGCAGTGTGAACAGTTACAAAATTAATATACAGACTTTAGTTGCCTTCACATGTATTAATACAAACAACAACCAGTCTAAAAATACAAAGGAAGATAAACCCCATTTATAATAAGAAACAAAAGATGGCAAATACTTAGGAATAAATTTGACCAAAAAATGTGCAAGAACTATGAAGGAAATTTTGAAAAACACCACTAAAAAGTACAAACAACCATGAACACATGAAAATTAGTATCAAACTCATGATTAGGAAGATTCAACATCATGAAGATAGCAATTCTCCTTAACTTAGTTATATAGATTTAATACAATCCCAATGAAAATACCATCAGAATCTTTGTTGGAAAAATAGGTAAGTACATTTAAAGTGCATATGCGAAAAGAAAGAAAGCCAAAAGACTTTAGAAATATTTTTATATCTGAAAATATAAAATTAATAATAAAAGGGGAACAAGTCTACTTTATTTTTCTTTTGAAACTTAAATAAATAAAATAGTGTGGTGTCACTGAATGAGTGACAGGTGAATAAAACATAATGGGAGGTCTAGAAATAGACATCAATATATTAGGGAATTGAGTATAAAGGTGGCATTGCACATCACTGGGAGAAAAAATGGATTATTAAGTAAATGATTTTAGAACCACTAGGTTAGTCATCTATAAAAAAATGTATGTCATATCCTTTATAGTAAAATAAACTTTTGGTACGTAAAAGTTTTAAACTTAAAAAAAAGCACTAGAAACAAGAAAGAATTTTGCAAAAGTAGGTAGGGTCTTACTAAGTATAACACAAAACCTGGAAATCATTAAAAACTGATAAATTCAGATACATAAAAATTTAAAATTTCTGCATGGCAAAAACTTTTGCAAAATTAAAAAGCACACACACACAACAGATTTTCAACAAGTATAGAAAGAAACATCCATACATTGCTGATGGAAGTATAAACTGGTACCAACTCTATTGAGAGCAATCTGGTACTCTTAAATTTTTAAGTGTATGTATCTTCGACTCAGAAATTCCTTCTAGGATTGTATCTCATTTGATGCATGTGAGAAAATATATGTCCAAAGATATTTATGAGGTATTATTTAAAATATCAAAATATTGGAACAATTGGGATATATCTATATAATGGAATTATATACAACCTTTGAAGAGTGAGCTCCAAGAAGAATGATTTGAAGAATCATTGAGGATGATTTGAAGAACCTTTGAAGAATGATCTGCAAGATCACAATTATCTTCCCTTAGCCCAGGAGCAGAAGCAGAGACCCCAAAACCCAATGGATTAAGTGTGAGACAGAAAAAGTATGGATGTATGCTTCCAGTTTTTTTTGTTTGTTTCTGAAGAATAAACATGCCTGAAGCTGAGATCAGGGCAAGTGGAGATGGAGAACAGACTTGGATGGAGTCCAGGACTGGAGGTCCTTTCAAAGTGGGGGTGGGAACTTTTTAGTTCCAGGAACAAAGAAAAGGACTCAGTGATGAGTTATTCTTAGTGTGGACCTCACACTGATCCTTTGCCTGTGGACATTAACTATTTTACCAACCTGGATACTCTTAAAACGTCCCTTGAAGAGAAAATGGGACTTAATGTGGTGACTTTGGACATCCTATGTAGAGATAGATAGCTAAGGGAAAATTCTGTCCCCTGACCAATGTGGAATTGAGTGGAACGATTTGGGAATTTGTTTTTAAGAAGCAATGGATACCCCACAACTGTTAGATATGTCATCCCAAAGAATCTGAACATACTCCCAATTCTCATGATGTCTTCTGGGAAAAGCACTGTTAAAAACAGCTGTCCTGATGAAACTCATTTATAGTGGTGGAATCAGAATAGTGGTTATCCTTCGGAGTAGGTAACATAAGGGAGGGCATATCCAAGAGCCTTTCACAGTACTGAAATGTTCTCTATTTTGATGAATGGTGGTTAGATGAATATGTACATACTTTAAAATGTTTGCTTAAAACTTGCAAGCTTACTATATATAAACTGTACCCCAATTTTTAGGGATATCCTTCTATTCGACCACAACCTACATGGGCCTGGGTTATCCACATTCCTCTTTCTCTCCCATAAAGAATAAAACTAATCTATTCAGCAAAATTTCAATGCCAGACAGTACAAATGCAAAGTCACAAGGAAAACAGAAACACAAATATATTTAGCTGACAGAGAGATCAAAAAAAAGTAAATAGTGACTGTGGCTTCATCAAACATTTACAGAACAGTACGGGCCACAACAAAGTAGCTGATAATCAAGATATATGTTAAGATTATATTTGCTTTAGGGCAATTTATTTTCAAATTTGCAATAGGTTTTAAAGTCTTCATTTAAATCTTAACATTTTGTTAAGAGATTACGATAAAATTTTGGTAAACTGTGGGTTTAGAAAACTATAATCTTTTAATGCTTTAAAAAGTACTGTTTAAAATTTTTGAAAAACACTTTCTCAGTTCTGAGATTTTTGCATTTGCATTGCCCTACAGTCCAGGAACAGCTGCCAAACACTCTAGTGGGACTAAGAAAATAAAGTTTAATTCCTTTTCACACTAAATTTCCTTTTCTCTGCATGTATGGAATACTTCTCCACTCTCGGAAGGTATTGTGATTTGCTTCCTTTAATACTGGGTCTCTGCCTGTTTCAGTCAAAACCAAAACACTCCCCACTACCCTATTCTCATTCCCCTTCTCAAAAGAAGTAAATTTTGGCAGAAGAGTAAAGAGCAAAAGTAAGTCATAGGCCAAGGGTGACCAAAGTCAATGACCTCCAGGGCAAACCCACTAAGCTCCCTCCTACCAGAAGCCACAATTTGAGGGGTGTGGGATAAGCAAAGTAACTGCAAAACAAACTGCTACAAAGAAGGAGACTGCTGTAGGAAGAAGGTGCTCATCAAATTCACCCAACAGCACCATTTTGTCCCATCAGCAGTAGTACCTTCTGTAAGGATCCTATGAATTCTGAGCTGATAGCAATAGGAGGCCAAGAAATAATCAGACATCAAAGAGAAGAACTTGATAATATTAATAGCAATTATTCCCAACTTTACTTACTTTTCTTTTTGAAAAAAAAAAAAAAAAAAAAGACAAGGAAAATACAGAATTTATTCCAGCCCTGCTAAAATACATCTACCTGAAATTGTTTCTATTATTTATGAATCAAAAACTCCTTATCAGTTTTTATATTTTCAACATGTAACCATTTTTGTAAAGACTTTACACCTTTGAATCCTCCAGAACAAGACAGCTGTTGTTATTGTGGAAAGGGAATTAAACCTAGATCCAGAATATCTCATTTGAAAACCATGGCTTTGTCACTTAGGAAATATGAAATAGGAGAGAATACCTGACTTCACAACGCTGTCATAAGGAGAAAAAAGTTTTATAGCCTGTAACAACCTATACAAATGTAAAGTATGAGACAGGCAGCATTAAGAGGAAAGAAGAGAGGCTTAGATCCAAAGAGATCCTGGTTCGGGGCCCCTGGGTGGCTCAGTCAGTTGAGCATCGGACTTCGGCTCAGGTCATGATCTCACGGTCTGTGAGTTTGAGCCCTGCATTGGGCTCTGTGCTGACAGCTCAGAGCCTGGAACCTGCTTCGGATTCTGTGTCTCCCTCTCTCTCTGACCCTCCCCTGTTCACGCTCTGTCTCTCTCTGTCTCAAAAACAAATAAACATTAAAAAAGAGAGAGAGAGAGAGAGAGAGATCCTGTTTCAAATTTCAGTAGTATCACTTTGACCACGTAAGTTCTCTGAACTCATTTGCCCCGTCTGGATTGTTACAAGGATTAAATATTAACTTATGGAAAGCCCCAGTCACTTAACAGACATCCAATAAATGACAGCTATTATTTTTAAGCTTTTTTCCCTTTCCTTTAGTAATTTTTCATTCATTTATTCAACAGTTACTGAGTAAAAGGCACTGTGCTAGGGTACAATGTTAAGTAAGACATATACAACTCCTATTTTCATGGAGTTGTCCTCTAGCAGTGGGCACAAACAGAAAATTAAAATATAATTTTATGGGGAAAGTATAGGGTCCTAAGGGAACCCAGAAAAGAGACATTTAATCTAGTCTTAGGTTAGTACTGCAGAGGCTTCTCGGAGAAAGTGACACTGCACCAAAAGCTGAAAGATGAATAGGAATTAACAAATGGAGGAGAGGTGATAAGGGAAATTTTCTAGGCAAAGATATGTACAAAGACCCAGAAGCAAGAGAGATCACGTTTGTCAAAAAATACCTCAAAATACCTACCAACACATACCCTCTGTTCTGGGATTAGAATATAAATACTACCATATAAGTCTTTCTGACCTTTCCTTGTCCACTGACATGTCTTTCAGCCTTTCATCTGATAAACAACCATTTCTCCATTGCAGACCTCTGAAGAAAATTTGTTTTCATCAACCAAAATCCTATCACAACCGATCACCATTATCAAGTATAAATTCCTGGTTATGTGGTCCAATAATTCACAACATCTATCCTTATTCCAATCTACTGTTACTATAAGCATAGCCTCAGACTAGATGATGATGAATAAATACCACTCTCCACTCTCAATGAGTTTAACGGTCCAATTAGAAAAATAAAATATAAAATAGATTATGCCATAAAACAATATGTGATTAAATATCAATCACAACTGAACCATAAATGTAATTGCCTTTGGTTGGACAATAAATGTGATAGAAATTTAGACAAGGCTAGATCATGATAAAAATCTTATAAATGTCAGTGCAGCTTGGGAGTATTTTTTCACATCATTCAGTGAGGCCTGTGGACTTTTATATACAGACACTGGTAAGTTCATTTGTTTAGTCTTTCAACAAATATTTGAGGGTCTCCTGAAATATGCACACAACAGGTACAAAGGCAAAACAAAGGTCCTACCGTACAGATCTTGTATTTTTGTTGGCAGAGGAGGCAATAAACAGAACAAAAAATAAAAACTTTACATGTATATCTTATTCAATCTTTGAAACAACTTCACCAAATAGGACTTATCATCCTCCTTTCACAAAAGAGACATGGGATGTCAAATAATTTGTCCAAGATCAGAAAGTCGTGTAGCCAAAATTTTAACCTGTATCTATCAGACTGTCAAACCCACATCCAATGTGAGCCATTCCACTCCACTGCTGAGACTTCCATTTCCCTGAACCACAGAGATTGCTGGAGGCTTCTGTGGTACATGGTTGGTCCTGAAATGGTGTGTCCAGGATATAGCCAAGTGATTCTCATACTCTCCCTCCCACTGAACTAGGTTGTGAGCTATTTCTTACTCCTGCGGTGTTCTTTCTCCCATCTGCATTGCTTTCAATTGTGATTTTGGTTTCCACATCAATGTATATATCCGTGGGCTCCATTCTATGCAATTCCCTTCTCTTTTAACATCTTCAACAAATTCTCCATTCATTTTCCTCATTCACCCAAAATACCAGATTCCTGGTATTCCTCATTCACCCAAATTCCTCATTCACCCAAAATACTAGATTATAGCACTGTACTCCCCTTCAAAGTTAATGGCACTAATGGGCAATGCAGCAACTGTGCTATGTTGGAAGGACTATTGTCTTTGGACTTATACCTATTAACAATAGCTCTACCATGAAGCAGTTAAGTGCCTGGTCCTCTCCTACACTATCTCATTTCATCTTTTCAATAACACTGTAAATTATTAAAAACTGTTCATGTTTTACAGATGAGGAATGAAGGTTCAGAGAGGCTGATTACTTGCTGAAGGCCAAGGTATAGTAAATACACGTCTTCCCATGTGCTTCCTACTATACCATGCTGCCTCCCACCTAAAACTACAGAAGTCAAGGAAATGTTCATTTGAAAGATCTTTTAGGGGCACCTGGGTGGCTCAGTTGGTTAAGCGTCCAACTTCAGCTCAGGTCATGATCTCACAGTCTGCGAGTTCAAGCCCCGCATTGGGTTCTGTGCTGACAGCTCAGAGCCTGGAGCCTGCTTCAGATTCGGCGTCTCCCTCTCTCTGCCCCTCCCCTGCTCATACCTCTGTCTCTCTCTCTTTCTCTCAAAAGTAAATAAACATGAAAAAATTAAAAAAAAAAAAAAAAAAAAGAAAAGAAAGATCTTTCATAAGATCCTTTCCGGTGCAGACATCATACAGGCATCCTTTCTACAGAGCACTTTCCAGTGATCCAGTCTCTTCAATTCCTGGCTTTGTCACATACAAATTGGGACCACGGTGAGCCTGTTTTCTCATCTATAAAAGGGAATACTACTATTTACCTCACAGAGTTATTGTGATGATTTAATGACAAAGTATGTAAAAGTCCTTTGCAAACAATAAAGCAACTTACAAATAAAATGTTCCTTAAACTTCTTTTACAAGTTAAACCTGTAAAAAATCTCGTCTTTGAATTTGTCATTGTAAATTGATTCCCCTTTATATACATATACATATATATACATGTATATACATACACATATATATACACATATACATATGTGCACATATATACATGTATATATATAATAAATATAAATTATAAATCAGTGATATATATACATATACCACTGATTTATAATTTCAGATTTAGAGGGTGCCTGGTGGTGGTTCAGTTGATTAAGCATTGAACTCATGATTTCAGCTCAGGTCATAATCTCTGGTTCTTGAGTTTGAGCCCTGCGACCGGCCGTGTGCTGACAGTGCAGAGCCTGCTTGGGATTCTCTCTCTCCCTCTGCCCCTCCCCTGTGCGCGTGCATACTCTCTGTCTTTCAAAATAAATAAACTTTAAAAAATAATAATTTCAAATTTAAATTTCAATTTTTTTTCAACGTTTTTTTATTTTTTTTTAATTTTTTTTATTTATTTATTTTTGGGACAGAGAGAGACAGAGCATGAACGGGGGAGGGGCAGAGAGAGAGGGAGACACAGAATCGGAAACAGGCTCCAGGCTCTGAGCCATCAGCCCAGAGCCTGACGCGGGGCTCGAACTCATGGACCGCGAGATCGTGACCTGGCTGAAGTCGGACGCTTAACCGACTGCGCCACCCAGGCGCCCCAGTAATTTCAAATTTAAATAGAGCAATATATCCACAGCTTTTCCTACTAGGCAAACTTGTTTTACATTACCACTAAGACTAACCTTGCAATATAAGTTTTCCTCAAATTCTTTTAGAAATGGAGGAAAATAGTCAACTTTGGAACAGCTATAAGAAAATGAATTTCATCTTAAATGTGCAGTTATATAAATTAAAATGGCCTGCAATAGGCCCAGTTTTCAATCAATTTTCTTATAGTTTTATTAAAAGTTACACATATATTTAAAATGCCAATATAATACAAAACATTCATTAAGCACTTAACATTTCTTAATCCATTTAATAAAATTCTTCAGTTATAGGAAAAGGATAATTTAACAATCAAAGAAAAGTTTAACAGTTACAGGAAAATTAGTGTAGAAACTATAAAACAATACAGTCCAGAGAAAAACTATAGAAAGTATAGATAAAATAGATTACATTTTATTACCTATAAAATGCTGACACGCATGCTCATTTAAAACTGATCCATGGGTATTATATTATGTCCCTTTATTCATGTAAATGGAAAATTTGATCTCTCTATTTACCTTCCATTTAGTTAGCTTTCAAATTCATTTTAGTATGTTAATCTTAAAGTCTGTCATTTCCAGGATTGTTTTTGTGCTTCTTTCCTTGGCATTCATATTGTTTCCCTTTCTTTTCCAAGAATTTTATTCTAAAAAGCACATAAAAATGTGTGAGCAAATACATATGTGTGTGTGTACATGCACAGTATTTGCATCTTTTTCTAAATTACTATTTTTCTTGACAATATAAATCAAATCAGGACAGAAGGTTCATCCCTTCCTCACCCCCCATTAAGGCAAAAAGGTGGAAATAAATGTCTTTTGTACTGCATAAGCCCATCTCATTAAATGAAAACTCTTAGTGTTTTACTTACAGCTAATGTCCTTCAAACTGCTTTGTGGTGTATGTTTTTTCAGCAATGACGTCTGGAAAATCAAAGAAATTCAGTTTTCTACCTTTTAAGCTTCTTATATCTCTCTGAATGATGCAGGCTCAAGAGTTGCCAAATGAGATGGGCAAAGGCAGCCAAACAGGGCTTCCTAGCCAACCTAAAAATAGCAGGTGGTGGTGGGCAGATATACCATTTCTCTCTTGCTCTTTTTCTTCTTTTCCCTAAAGCTAGGTACCATAAATACGGCTTATTCAATATTAAAACAGTACAAAGAGAACTATATTCTCTCTTGTCCTAATCTCTAAACATGTGGTCAGTTAGGAAAATTTGCACATTTTGCTAAGGAAGATGAGAAAGTCAGGGCAAAGCTATATTCTGTATTTCTTACAGGAAGGTTTCCTTGCATACCCAACTTCCATTTGTTCTGAAAGTAAATCAGACCATAACTTCTGGAATCAAGAATTGCCTTTGCCTGTTGGAGCACTTTGAATAGTAACTATTAACATGTGTACGTTTTATAGTTTAAAAAGTCTTGTCACTGATTTTATGTTATTGGCTCCTTACAACAAGCTTATGCTTTGGAAAGGTTCTAGCATTACAATTTGAAAAATGAGACAACTGAGGCTCACAGAAGTTGTAGCTTGCCCAAAACTATCCAGATTAAAAAAAAAAAAAAAAAAAAAAGTAGATCTTCTGTTTTTCGATTCTACTTTTGTGACACACACACACACACACACACACACACATAAACACACCTCCCTAAAGATTCCAACATAATGAAATTTAAGGTTTTAACTTGTAAAGTTTCACACATATGTATGTACATATATATATTATAAAATTGATATGTATATCAATTATGGGGAAAAAGTTTTCCTTGGATTAGCGGTCCTTTACAATTCAAAAGTTTAAAAAATATGAAAATATGAATTTACTAATGATATTAAGCATAAAATGATTTCTTTAAAGAAATTCATTTTTGGGGCGCCTGGGTGGCGCAGTCGGTTAAGCGTCCGACTTCAGCCAGGTCACGATCTCACGGTCCGTGAGTTCGAGCCCCGCGTCAGGCTCTGGGCTGATGGCTCCGAGCCTGGAGCCTGTTTCCGATTCTGTGTCTCCCTCTCTCTCTGCCCCTCCCCCGTTCATGCTCTGTCTCTCTCTGTCCCAAAAATAAATAAATAAATAAATAAAAACAAAAAACAAAAAAAAAACATTGAAAAAAAGAAATTCATTTTTTAACTTATTATCACTTGTGCTTGCTTCAGCAGCACATATACAAAAGTATTATCATTTAACAAAAGAAATAAAATAAGGAGTTATGGGCATTTAAGTTTTGTTTGTTGAAGATGGGAGAAAAGAGCCTAGAAGGAAATACTAACGTGTGAGTTGGTTATCTCTCAGTGGTAAGATTACAAAGGCTTTTTTCTTCTCCTATTTTCTGCACATTTCAAATTTCATATAAGCAAGAAATTATGGTCGTAATTGCATTTTCCTCTTTTCTTTTAAGTTTATTTGAGAGAAGAGTGTGTGCAGGGGAGGGGAAGAGAGAGAGAATCCCAAATGGGCTCCACTCTGTCAGTGTGAGCCTGATGTGGGGGTTCCATCCCACCAACCACGAGATCGTGACCTGAGCTGAAACCAAAGAGCTGGCCGCTTAACTGACTGAGCCACTGAGGCTCCCCATTAATCGCATTTTCAAAAATAATTTAGACATAAAAAATTTTCTACAATATAAGGGAAAAAAGCAGGACACAAGATTGAATTTACAATACGATCTCAATTTGGTTTTAAAAAAATGTGGTTTTCTTGGTAGATTCAAGTAGCTAAAGCTGGAAGGTAACAGTTTGCTAGGATAGTGTTACCTCTGAGAGGATCCAAGAATTATCTTCTTTTTAAAAAAAATTTTTTTAAACATTTTATTTATTTTTGAGAGAGAGAGAGAGAGATTGTGAACAAGGGAGAGGGAGAGAGAGAGAGAGAGAGAGAGAGAGACACACACACAGAATTCTAAGCAGGCTCTGGGCTCTGAGCTGTCAGCACAGAGCCTGATGTAGGGCTTGAACCCACAAACTCAAGATCATGACCTGAGCCAAAGTCGGATACTCAACCAACTGAGCCACCCATGCCCCTAAGAATTATCTTATTTGAACATCTGTGCAATCTGCAAATTATTCTAACAAGCATATTGTACTTTTATAAAGAATAGGACAATGTTTAGGTTTATTGTCATTTAATTTCCAATGGAAATTAAGTGGAAGTAAAAAAAAAAAAAAATCATCCCAAATTATAAATCAGCAGAAAAATATTAGTATACCCAAATTGTAATTTATAAAACTTTCAGCTTTATGTCCATTAAGTTAGGTACAGGTATCTGTCACTAAACATAAAAGATGAGGGTCAATATATTTTGTCAACAACCAAATCTTTAAAAAACTCTGAATGAGGGGCACCTGGGTGGGTTGAGCATCCAATTTCAGCTCAGGTGGCGATCTCACCGCTCAAGTTCAAATTGTGCATTGGGTGCTCTGTTATCACCAGAGCCTGCTTTGGATCATCTGTCCCCTCTCTCTCTGCACCTTCCTTGTTCATGCGCTCTCTCTCTCTCAAAAAAAATTAACATAAACAAACAAACCTGGTTACATTTTCAATATGGAATTCAGGATTTAGAGTCTGAATGTAAACAAAAGCCCTCTAAAGATCACAAATATGTACAAATATAGAAATTAGGTCTATGTATATACATGTGCACACACATGAGAATGTATACACAGTGGATGGGTGTAAGGAAGTGGAATTTCTAGTAGACTGTACTTTTTTCTTTATAATTTTCTAGATTGTTTAATTTTCCATACTAAACACTGCTCTAGGACCCATGAAGTTAGGAATGCTCCTTTCTCTCCTTTTCATTGATTACTTTGTTTGCAATAAAATAGCAACTGCAGAAGACCAATAGAGATGAAAGGTTTCATTCACTTTCTTTTCAGTCCCTATTTAATAATATCAATTATTACCTTGGTATTACCTGCACTGTTCCACCAAAGATGGCATTCATAAACTGTCTGAATAGTACTGAGGTCCTGACCAGGTAAGAAACCAATGCAGGATTTTTGCCTGCAGCCTACAACCATGCCCTTGTAGGAACAACTGGGTGACAGTTTGGGTGGGATGGGGAATAGTTTTTATCACTAACCCAGGGAAGAAATATTAGACTCATAACACTAACCATAATATTCTTTTATTCAAATAAGAGAAGAGTAATAGGCTTCTCACTTCTACAAAAATAAAAGAACAAGGGCAATTTCAAACAGACTTTAAAGATAATTTATACATACTGAGAGTTCTTTTTTGCAACCCATGTTCTAGTAAGGAGTACAAAGATCTGTATGTACTTTGTTTAAAAACAATGCATAAAAGCATAAGCTATTAATCTCATCTACTTCCCAAGAGAAGGAAGGTCTCTTGGTGTTAGAGGAGTATCAAGTATCATTTCCCCTGAGAGTTTTCCATAACAAACATTTATGGTTTTTATAACCTGAATACAATAAAGCTACTTGTATATTTTAAAATATACTTTTATATTTTAAAATATACTTTTAAAAGTAAAAGAAAAATATCAAGAATGTAGGTAGCAATCTATCTCCTTTATGTACCTTCCAACTTCCTCAAGGGGGAAAGTAATTCCTTTTCAAAAAAATTTTTTTTAAATGTTTATTTATTTATTTTGAGAGAGAGCACGTAAGAGAGCAGGGGAGGGCCAGAGTGAGGGGGAGAGAATCCCACTTGTCAGCACAGAGCCTGACAGGAGGCCCAATCCCACCAATCATGAGATAATGAAATGAGCCCAAATCAAAACTCAGACACTTAACAGACTGAGACACCCAAGTGCCCCCAAAATATATATCCTCTTTTGTTATTAGTATTTTTTTTATTTTTTATTTTTAGTAAAACCAATTCCTAACAACTTAAGAATGTAGGAGATTAATAAAATATTTTCAGAATGATGAATTTAATATTAAATGAAGTGCCTAAGTTTTAATTTTTATACCAAAGACATTCTCTGGAGAGTCTCAACCACCACTCCAATCCCACTCACCAGAGGTAACCACAATGAATGGTTTGGTGAATCTCTCTCTACACAAACATATACCATACATACATACCATATACCGTAAAACCTTGGATTATGAATAACTTGTTCTGAGAGTGTCCCACAAGACGAGCAAACATTTCTAATAAATTTTAACTTGATAAACAAGCAACATCTTGCAATACAAGTAGTACGTGATGCCAAATGTCATAAGATCACAACCGAGCCAATGGTTCTTGAAATTCGCTTTGATATACGAGTGCTTTGGATTACAAGCATGTTTCCAAAACTAATCAGGCTCACAAACCAAAGTTTTACTGTATATATGTATATGTATGTATAGAGGCATATAGAGATACATACTATCTATAGTAATTGATGGATATAGATCTATCTCTATATCTATCTGTCTATCCATCTATGGAGAGAGAAAGGGGATCACACTGTAACTATTCCACTTAAAAATATATAGTGGATAGGGGAGCCTGGGTGGCTCAGTCAGTTGAGCATGGAACTCTTGATTTTGCCTGAGGTAATGATCTCACAATTCATGAGTTTGAGCCTTGTGTCAGGCTCTACACTGACAGCATGGAGCCTGCTTGGGATTCTCTCTCTTTGCCTCTCCCCTGTTTGTGTGTTCTCTCTCAAAATAAACATACACACACACACACACACACACACACACACACACATATATCCATATGTATATACATACATATACAATTTCATATACAATGGATATCCTACCATAGTTCCACCTTATTCATTCTTCTGTAATAACTCCACAAACTTACCAATTTTCCAGATGCTTTCAGCCACCAAAACACTGAATGAAAAGAAATAACAGTACTAATAGTAATAGCTAACATTTATTGAGAATTGTTCTAAATACTTCACATATACTACACATTAAAATTGCACAACTTTACAGATACATACTATTACTTATGTCCTTCTTATAGGAAATTAAAATATATTACCTGTCCAAGGTTATAATGACTTTCCCAAAATTAGTAAGTTTAAGGGCCAGGAATTGAAGCAGCAATTTGTCTTAGGAGCCTGTGTTCTTCACCAATACTGACTCTGTGATGTTAAAAATATTAAAAATAAATTCTTACTTAACAATGACTGACTGTTGGTATGTATCAGATGTAAAGATAATAGAACACAGTGTTTTGGTGTTTTAAAAACTATACCAGAACCTTCTATACTTAGTAGTGCCTTCAAAGTAATCATACCAAGAGGTTATATATTCAGTTTAGAATCTGCCATTAGTCAAAACATTTGAATTAGTTAAAAACATACAAATTTGCTTTACATATATTTCATAGACTGAAAAAGGAAAGAGATCTAAGTGTCTTACTATTACCTTCTTTTATGGCTCAAAGAGGCTTTTTCCCAGTTTTACCAGCCTTTTAATTCACTAAACTGTCACTAAATGATTTATGGTCATGAAAAAACAAAAAACAAAAAAAACTATATAGTCACAGAAAAGATCCTGAATCACATTTTTGAAATCTATGACTCAGACTCTAAACTCAGATCCAAGAGTGTTATGAATAATGGCAGAATCTTTGAAATAAATAGTCTCTCAAGGTAACTATTCTGAAGAGGACAATACTCTGTTGCCTGTTTAAGGTCAAATCTGTTAGAAGCTGGTTACCATACTCAACAGATTTATTTCATTCACTAATTCAGCAACCAGTTCATGTCAGCCATTAGCAAAATAATAACTTATGCCCATACTGGCTATTCTGTTCCCGAGCCAGATTTGCTAACTAGTATTCTAAGCGCCGTATAACATAACAAGATAGCATTGCTGTACCAAGTGGAGCATTAATTGTTTTATAACATTAGCCAATTTCCTAATTTACTCTTTTAACATAAAGTGATTCCATTCTAGCTGACCGTAACAGCAAGGACAAAATGGCAGTTTTAGGAGATGCTTTACCTTTGAATGAAACTTACTAGTTTTGAACAAGGGATGGCAGTAAAAACAGTGCATACGTACGTATATAGATATATTCAACACCGCCAAAGCACCCTCACTACCAACATTTTGAAGTGATGCCAATTAACATTTAAAGGTGTTATGTCTCAGAAGATGGGTCAAAGATCAGGTTTCGACTACTTCTGTTACCCAATCACTTTCTTGACAGTAGTTTTGTTAAGAAAATCTTTTTTCTTGAAAAAATAGTCATCTTATTTAAGCTTCGTGTAGTTCCACAGAATAGTAAAAATAAATGTAAGCTTCTTTGTATACACAATTGCTAAATAAATGGTAAACAATTTTGCAAGACAGCCCTTAATATGACGTCTAATTAGTAAATATTAGAATATTAAATTCCCTGTCAACCTGTTAAGCATAATTATCCAACCATAAAAAACAACTGGTATTCCTCAATCGAATACTTGGAGAAGCAGCTGGAAGCTGTATAGCGGACTTTCTTAGAGTAAAATATTTCTAAAAGCATTGCCTTTTGATTGCCTATATTTAATCTAGCAGCTCATTTTCTTTCCCCGACCCCTCTGTATTTGAACATGTAAAATCTCACTCAATTAAGTATTTATTAATCAATTAATGCTTTTCTCTGGCAATAGAAAAGACCTCTCATGAGCTCCTGTCTTATTCCAACCACTCACCATAAAAATAATTTTGCTTGGATTACAGCCAGAGCAGAGGTAATAATCAAGTATATAATGACCTCATGTGGCAAATGACGATAACTACTGATTTAACTATGAAATAATTATGGGCTTAAACTACTTTTGCTATAGAATTTTCAGTTTTCAAATTGTTATTTGAAATGGGCATTAAATACTGCCTAGAATTAAGGAAGAAAAGAAAAATGACCTTACATACAAAGAGCAGAAGTTTAAAAAAAAATAAATAAAAGGAGAGGTAAAAATAGAGTCACTATTGACTAAAATAAAATGAACCTACATGGTAGAGTCAAAATATTTGGGTCTTTGTTTCAGCTTTAATTTTTGTGGGATCTTGAGAAATCCCTTAGGCTTTGACATCTGTGAAATGGTGTTAAATTCTGTCTACTAGAAACTTGTAAGGCTAAAAGATGGTTATATGAAAGGATTTGATAATATCTTGTATTCATATGGTGCTTTTATCTTACTTATGGTACTTACTATTCTACATATAAAACATTTTTAAGCTCATCTGAAAACTAAACCAAAAACGAAAGTACTGTTACCTAGTTTTACTTCTAATTGTCACCTCTTATTCTAGTGCAGTGGACATTGATTGGTGTAGTACTTATCATATTCTATGCACAGAACTAATATTAAATAAATTCAAGGAATAGCCATATTGCTAATAACTTCCTTGAGAATGGTCTTAATTCTTAAAAATAAAAAATGCTTCAATATTTATCAATTTAAAATTTGCCAAAGCAGAATTTGGTGTTATTTTGCGAAATCTGAACCAAATCCACAACCTCTTTGATGGAATATGTTCTGAGAACATCAATATCACATTAAGAATTTATAACTCAATAAACATACAATTATAGAGCTGCAGTCACAATAATCTAAAAAATGGTGGGAGAAAGGGAGTAGGTAAAATTTATTCAAATTCAAATTACATACCTATCCTTCACTTAATGTCTTTATTCCTGAAAGCACCTCACTAAGTAAAAAGCTTTAAATGAAAACTTTTCCCATTCATTTTAATAGGACCCATTATATTATATACCAAGATACCAAAAAAGCATCGATGAAAAATAACAAGTTTATAAGCAATAAGTAAATGGACTGTACATAAAATATATTGTAAAAACGGTTTATTGTACGTGCCAGGTGGAAAATTTGATAGTGGGGGGTGGTTAGTAGAGAAGAATAAAGGAATCATTCTTTGGAATCTAAATTATACTTTCTGTACCATTTCCCTCCACCAATTTTCCACACTTTTGGGGACTAATTTAATGGTTATCTTGCATTCAAACTGCACTTAAAATTAAGTTATAACAACAACAACAACAACAACAAAAACACCCTTCAGGGAACTTCAAAACACATGGAAATACCATCTGAACATAACAGAGTCTTACAAGATGCAACCTCTTCATTCTTCTCCTTTGACATGCTTATGCAGAGCAAAATAACCTGACACATAATTCACATGTATTCAAAGTGATAATCTCTGTATAGAAAGTGTTAAGTAAATTAGTATGTTTTTGTCTGAGACAGGAATGTTTAAATATTGATTTTTATTGCATACTTGTTTAGTGTGTTTTGGAGTATGAGTTTGAGTAGGGCAAGTCTTCGCACCCAAAGAGAGAAAAGAGTGATTCTCTATAAAATGACATAACTTTCCAAGAGATATTATGGCAAAAAGTTATTAACTGAACAGTTCTTATGTGGCGGGGTGGGGGGGGAGTGGAGACTGTATTTGGCATTACTAATCTCAGTACTTTTTATAATTAATGACAATATTCCAAGGAACTACACAGAATAAGGAAGAAATTATATCAACCTTGCCTTCATTTCTCAATATTAAACTATCTAACTGATGATGAGAAAAAATTTCATTGTAGAAATACATACTTGAAAGAAAAAAAACCTTATTAGGGTTAGCCTTAAAAAGCCTCCAAAGTATTATTAAACCTAAGTAGCTCAGGCCTCTAGGAAACACAAAATTATACAACTTCAAGACTTACTATAAAGCTAATCGAAACAGTATGGTATTGGCAAAAGAACAAACAGATCAATGTATACACAATCAAGTGATCTTCAACAAAGGAGCAAAGGCAATATGATGAAGCAAAGATTATCTTTTCAACAAATGATGTTGGAACAACTGTATATCCACATACAAAAAAAAAAAAAAAAGAAAAAAGGAATCTAGACTCTGACCATACACCCTTCACTAAAATTAACTCAAAATGGATCATAGACCGAAATGTAAAATGCATAGTTCTAAAACTCATAGAAGATAACACAGGAGAAACCCTAAATGACCTTGGGTATGGCAATGACTATTTAGAAGCAATACAAGATATAATCCATAAAAGGGGTGCCTCGTGGCTCAGTGGGTTAAGCATCTGACTCTTAGTTTTGGCTCAGGTCATGATCTCACGGTTCTTGAGTTCAAGCCCCCCATCAGGCTCTGCACTGACAGTGTGGAGCCTGCTTGGGATTCTCTCTCTCTCCCTCTCGCTGCCCTTCCTCTGCTCACATTGTCACCGTCTCTCTCAAAATAAAAAAGATAAATTTTTTTTAAAAACTTAAAAAAAAAAGAAAAATAGTAATCTTTAGGAGAAATAATAAGCTGGACTTCATTAAAATTAAAAATTTCTGCTCTGTGAAAAACAATGTCAAGAGAGTAAGCTAAATCACAGACTGGGAGAAAATATTTGCAAAAGGCACATTTGATAAAGAAGTGTTATCAATAGTATACAAAGAACTCTTAAAACTCAATAAGAAAATGAACCCAATTAAAAATGGGCGAAAGACCTTAACAGACATCTCACCAAAGATATACAGATGGCAAATAAACATATGAAAAGATGGTTAACATCATGTCATAATGACATTGCAAATTAAAACAAGACATAACCATATACCTATTAGAATGCAAAAATCCAAACCACTGACAACACCAAGTACTGACAGGGCTGTGAGACAACAGATCACATTCATTACTGGTAGGACAGCAAAATGATACAACTATTTTGGTGGACAGTTACCAAGTTTCTTAAAAACCTAAACATACTCTTACCATACAATCCAGCAATTGCACTGGTTGGTATTTACCCAAGTGAACTGAAAACCTATGTCTATACAAAAATCTACACACAGGGGCACCTAGGTGGCTTAGTTGGTTAAGCCTCTGACTCTGGCTCAGGTCATGATCTTGCGGTTTGTGGGTTTGAGCCCCGCGTTGGGCTCTGAGCTAACAGCTGGAGCCTGGAGCCTGCTTCAGATTCTGTATCTCCTCTCTCTGACCCTTCCCTGCTTGCACTCCGTCTCTCAAAAATAAACACACATTTTAAAAAATCTAGATGTCTGTAGCAGCTTTATTCATAACTGCCAAAACTTGGAAGTAACCAAAATGTCTGTCAGCAGGAGAGTGGATAAACTATGGTACATTGAGACAATGGATTATTCAGTGCACCCACCTCCAAAAAAAACCCCCCAAAACAAGCTATATGAAGGCATGGAAAGAAGCCATGGAGGAAACTAAAGGCAAATTGCTAAGTGAAAGAAGCCAATCTGAAAATGCTACATACTGAATACTTCCAATCATATGACCCTCTCAAAAAGGCAAAACAATGGAGACAAAAAGATTAGTGGTAGCCAGAGGTTGGATGGGGTGATGAACAGAGCACAGATTTTTGGGGGCAGTAAAACTATTTTTGTATGATACTACAGTGGTGAATATATGTCATTATTCATTTGTCAAAACACACAAATGTACAACACTGAGTAAACCTGAATGTAAACAATGGACTTTGACTGATAATGTGTCAATGTAAGTTCATTGATTAAAACAAATGTACCACTCTGGTGGGGGATGTTGATAGTGGAAAAGGCTGTACAAATATGGGAGCAATGAGTATATGGGAACTCTACTTTATACTTAATTTTCTTGTGAACCTAAAACTGCTCTAACAAATAAAGTCTATTAAAAAGTTTAAAAAAAAAAAAAAAGGATAAGACTGGTAAAATCCAAAGTCTGTAGTCTAATTTAGCATTTTCTGGAGGTAATAAAATTTGTATCTCTATATAAAAAAATGCTTTGGGATGATTTGTCCCTTAAAATATGACAGACCTATTTTCTAGGGGGCTCAGTATACAGTGCTTAAAGTTTCAGACACAGATGAGAATATCCTGAATGAGGGAATGTCTTGTACAATTAAAATTACCTTCTTAGAAGAGTAAAGTATAAAAAGTAGTACATGCACTCTGATGAAACATGAAATGAAACGGGAAATAGGATCCAAGAGATAATACAGACCACTAGGCTCAACACTCTTGTACCCACTCAATGGCACAGCTTTTATTTTGAATCATAACAAATAAATTTTTTAAGCTTTTTTTTTCAATTCTACAGATATAGTCATTAAGTTAAACATTTCTAGAGGTTACTAAAAATCTCTAAATTATGTCTAAAGCAGAACAATGTAATATATATAAACCTTTGTTACCTTTTTATATTCATAATATTTTCTTCAAAAGTAGAATTTTTAAAAGATGTAATCATTTCAATGAGTATAGCTCCATCACAGTTCATGAGATTGTATTTATTTATTATGCTAATATTTAAACAAATTCATTTGTATCAAACACAAACAAAAAATACCCATACAACATCATGAGACAATTTCAATATTCATGAAGAATATAGGATTTGAAATAAAGTGTCCCTTACAAAGATCAGTGCATCTAGACTGTTTAACCTACAAAATCATCATCTTAGACTATCAAAAAAAACCAAAACAAAACAAAAATGACATTTTAAAAAGGAAAATGATAGTTTCAAAGGCAAAGTGTCTCTTCCACTCATTTCAAAAACAGAGCTTTTCTAAAATCTAAGTAGAAAGGTTAAAAACATAGAAAAAACACTGCACCTTAACTGAACAAACTTGAAAAAACATTTTATCTCTAGACCTAAAATGAAACCATGCAGATTTTTAAAAATTACAACTATTCTACCTCCTTGTCTTCCTAATGTCTTTCCTAATATATATTTAACAAAAATGATAATGCTTTCAAAATATAGAACATATAAAGCAAGACCATTATTATCAGTAATTTAAAGGAAGAGAAAAAAAATCTAAGTTATAACCCTACAGAGAAGCACAGCAAACTGTGAAGTAAAGAATGATCATGATGTTCTCAAAGCAGAAATGTTGTGACTTTCATTTAAACTTTAAAAGAGCAGGCTGCTGGGGTACCTGGCTGGATCATTTGGAAGAGCATGCAACTCTCGATCTTGGGGTCGTGAGTTTGAGATGAATGTTGGGTATAGAGATTACTAGAAAAAAATAAATAAAAACTTAAAAAAAATAAATTAAATAAAACAGTAGGCTACCTAATTAATCCAGACAGTAAGGAAAGCAGGATAGGGCAAGAAGTAAGAGCTGGACAAAAGAGGAGCACCTGGGTGGCTGCTGGTTGAGCATCCTATTTTGATTTAGGTTAACATTATGATTTCAGGGTTCATGAGATCGAGACCCACATGGGACTCTGGGCTGACAGCATGGAGTCTGCTTGGGATTCTCTTTCTCTCCCTCTGTCTCTGCCCCTTCACTGCTCATACTTATACTAGCTTTCTCTCTCTCAAAATAAACACTGGGGGGGAAAAAACCCTACCATGTGACAAGCTATTTTCTTAAAAAAAAAAAAAAAAAAAAGAGCTGGACAAAAGAGACTACACCGCTAAGAAGATAATCTACCTTGTGTCTCTTTTGACTTCTTACCACATGTAAAGTTAAAGAAAAACTAGTTCCCATTACAGGGGACATTCCCAGTACAGGGTCAATAAAAAATAAAATGGAAAAACATCCCTTGCTATGTTCCACTAACGTTTTACCTATGAAAATGGGAAGAAATTTAGGGAAAACTATACTTTCACCTCAAATAAGTTAAAGACAGTTATATTTTAAACCAATCTTTTAACTATAAGACGAATATCCCATTCTAAAAAGAATGGTCTGAGAAGACAGAAAGTAGGTAGCTACTAAGCTCCATATAAATTGAACCTTTATACTCATTTATCTTTTAATTACAGAAACATTTTAAGTTATCATTTCCTCTTTAATCCTCTAAAATCCCATGCAAAAAGATGAATGAAGCCTCACCCATACCACAGATGTAGAAATAAAAGCAGAAAAAAGATTAAATGACTTATAAGCTAGGCTTCACCATTACAAAATGGGAACAAAGTCTGACCTGCTCCTTTGTTAATGTGTTAGAGGCCCATTAATAAATATCAATGAAGTGATTAAATACTAAGCTGGTATTATCTTCCACATAAATTAAAAGGAAGGGAACACATGTGATCAAAAGTATTTAAAACTTCATAATCCTTTTTTAGGGATTCTTTAAATTCCACTTTTCACCTTTAAAAGGTACACTAATTTACACAGGACACCTTACCATTTACTATGTAACATTAAAGTTCTCAGTTAAGACACTGGTCACCAGTGAAATAAGAAGCACCAGGAAAAGAAAAAGAAAAAAAAAGCCAACCTGCTGAAGGGAAAGGTAGAAGGAGGCTGGATCCTTTATGATGTAATTTAGCCAGCACTTACTCTGGAAACACCTACCTCCAGACTTCTGTCGTGAGAGATAATTAAATGTCTTTATTTTTGTAAAGCAAAAAAGAAAAGAAACTACTCGTAAGCTTTTATATAGAATTCATCAAAACAATTATTTTTTTCTTGAAACAAAAATGGTAAAAAACCTGGGTTTTCTAGAGATTTGTATGAATATGGAACGACAAAGATACACAAAGCTGAAGTATCTGGAATCATTTGGCTGCCTGTAGTCTTCAGCAAAATCACAAAGTGCTCAAAAATTCTTTGACCTGAAGGGAGGAAATAAATATTAGTATAATTCCTTGACAAATTTGAAATATCTAATATTCATCCCTATTTTATAGTACATAACAGTTGAAGACCCCAACTGTATAAGTAACTCTATCACAAAGATACAGCGTTTATTTTCAAAGAAATATTACTAAATACTTCAGTAGTAAAAGATAAATGACTTAAAATGTCATTACAGGAGTTATTTATATCTAAGATTAATATAATTCTTTAACAGCCATAACACAAATTTCATAATCTCCTTATAATAACATAGACCAATGACATGCAGCTTTAGCACCAAAAATATTAGTAATCGTGATGGTTTAAACAACTCTGAAAGGTCCAGACATGCAAAGTTTGTAATTTTTCAGAAGCACAAATTTGAATCATATTTACAATCTGTAATATTAATATGTAAGGAAGGGTCATGTACATTGTGAACGTAACCAACTGCCCAACATCACAATGCAACAAGATTCTGTTCTCTACAAATTCTAGATGACACAGTAATTCTTCTGAAGAAACAAAGATTCTGCCTTAAACACTGTGGAATATATAGAACTGTCGAATCAATATGTTGTAAACCTAAACTATATATAACATACTATGTCAGTTATGTATTTCAATAAGGAAAAAGAGAAAGCCAACTACTAGCATTATTAATGAAAGTAAAAGTAAACAGTAACATTTAAAGGTGATTCTTAGTCAAAACACAAAAGTGTTAGATAAAGAAGCTGTCCTATAGATCCACTCTGAAGGCAATGGCCGGTTTAATTTTCATTTATTTTAATAGTATCATAAATGAATTGTATCCTATATTTTTAACATCATTAATGGTATAAAGAGGTCATTTGAATTTTCCAAATATGCTTTACTTTATATCATGGGAAAAGCAACTACATGCTACAGAGTAGTTAAATAATAAATGTTGACATTTTCAAAATTCTTGAGATATAGCCTTTATGAATGTCAGGTTCCTGTTAAAGTAAATATATATTTTGTGAAGGAGAAAAAAAATCAAATTTCTCTCAAAACTAAACAAAGTAGGGGCGCCTGGGTGGCTCAGTCGGTTAAGCACCCAACTTCGGCTCAGGTCATGATCTCACAGTCCGTGAGTTCAAGCCCTGCATCGGGCTCTATGCTGACAGCTCGGAGCCTGAAGCCTGCTTCAGATTCTATGTCTCCCTCTCTCTGACCCTTCCCCATTCATGCTCTGTCTCTCTCTGTCTCAAAAATAAATAAACATTAAAAAAAATTTTTTTAAAAACTAAACAAAGCAAAAAACTGTGGCTTCTTTAGACCTTGGATCATCACCAAGTTAATTAACATGGATAATGGGATCTTTATTATATGATTCCCATTATTATTCCCCCTCAAGTGTACATCAATAGGTTTTCTCCCACTCCCTTTATCATTACAAGCAACACTCATTAATAGAATATAGTCAACTCCCAAATATGTGGAGGATAGATTAACTATGAATACGACAATGATTCAATGATCAGGCATGCCAATTTATCACTGACAAGGTCCCACATAAAAGTCAAAACTAAAAATTCTTTAATCTGAAGACTTGAGCTAATATAAAAATGGATAAAATCCATATCCTACAACTTCAAGTATCTTCCATACTGAATTTAGTTGAAAAAGATAAATTTTATTTCACAAGTAGTTTGTTATGAAAGTACCTAAAGATTGGTGATACAGAGAAGAGGAGAAGAAAAGGAAACAAAGCAGAGAAGGGGATGAGCAAGAACTTTTGTTAATGTGATCATCCCTGTATTAGAGATAAAGGACCAAAGGATAAAAGAATCTCCTTATTTTAGCTAAGGTCACAAAGCTAGAATTTGACGTTAGGATTAGAGTCTAAAGTCTAAATCCATCTGAAGCTCTTAACTGTCTCTTACTGTAACGTTACATATTCTTTTCTGTTAGAAAGTTGTTTTCTCACAAGTTACAACACTTTTCTAGACAAGACAAAACAAATGTTAGTGTAGAGTCTTTGTACAAATCTACCTTTTCAACTAGACTGTCGTGTTTGTCTTTAAAGTCTTCATTAATATCCAGTGTTAAGATGGGGATTTCTTGTAGAAAATCAAAGTCGGTTCTGTTTTTTAAAAAGAGAGAGATGAACAAAATAATTAGAAAAAACAATAAATAAAAGAGAAACACTAAAAACTCTTATGGCATCTCTGGAAAATCAAAATGTTGTCAGTCATTTTATATTAAAATCATCCTGTCAGTAATTTATCTGGTAGCCCCTTCTTTTTCACCTTGATTTACTACTAAATAATAATATTAATAATATCTAAAAATCTCAGGTATAAAATATATAAAGCTAGGGCTTGTGACATGTAATTCTTCTCAAAAACTAAAATCATACCATAACGTAGGAATGTTTGCATTTTAAAGATGTGAAAACTAAAGACCAGGGAGGTCAGTCTGGGGCTCAGAGACTGCCTAAGGTTGCACACTAGTAAGTCTGGATTTGAACCAAGATCTGACTAAGGACAATGAAGTCCATGCTCTTAACAACTGTGCTATACTACTACCTAAGCCTTGATCTAAAAAATAAATTTAAAGTATCTTATCTTAAATTCTCTCTGAAAGACAGTACCTAAATAATACACACAGATATATTCCTACTTTACCACTTAAATTCCATATATTATGCTGTCAATAACACTGGGGGAGATTAACTACAAAAACTTTAAGGAAACAGAATCTCATTACAATAAAAAGAATCAAAATTCACACCTAATTCTGGGAGATCCTAAAATACTAACTTAAAAGAAAAAGGGCTAAAAATGAAAACTTGTACATGTTTTAGATTAAGATTTGTTAAAGATCTTTGAAATGGATAGTAAGTGAGAATAAGGAGGTCTTACTTCAGGGTTCTATGCAGGAGCCAGCTCTCATGCTTTTCGTGAAGCTTCTCTAAATACTCAAGAGGAATGCCTTGTTCTTCATTTCTTCCCCGTAAATATATTCTATTCAAGCATTTCTAAAAGCAAGCAATAAGAAAGGGGTGGGGGGGCAAAGAACAATTATTCTTGTCTGCTGTCATTAAAGTTTTCTTCTCTAGTGTCTCTTTAGTTATGCTAGCCAGCATCTCCATTTATTCCTTCTAGAAAGTTGAAATACTTCATTTTTCCCCTCCTTGTGCTTTTCAATCATTTGGTGGCTATAAACCAAGTAGTACGATCAGAACAAGTCTATAAACTTATGGGATCCATACTTGAAAAATACTGTATAAAATAAGTTTGGTAAAAAGTTCAATATATAAAATGTGTTTCAAAATCTATTATAAATCCTCTTTTCAAGTACTTAGTTGATCTTCCAATCAAAAGACAGTATAAATAACACTGATGAAAACAGCTTTGTGTTAGACTTTAAGACATTGACTATATCTTATAGCATTCTTTATGTTCTTCAACATTTGCGCTTGCTATATTCGTAACTAAAAACAAAAAAAATTCTTTTCAAAAATAAAAGTGAATTTCAAAATTACTGCTAAATTCTGGCTTTCTTGAATTTAAAAAGAACAAAATCATCACTTGGAATCAGAAACCTAGTTTCTTTGAAAATTCCGATTCAATAGCCACACAGTATCCTTTCAGACTAGAAGTCATGAAATTTATATTCATCAGAGCCTACTTTGTAGCTTAGGGAAGACACAGGAATAAAAAACAGCAAAACTGAAATGCAAGCACCAAAACCAGAAATGTGTTAATAAACGTAAGCTCTTATTTAGGTTAGCTTTATGAAGGGCATCCACTTAGTCTTCCTGGACTCATGACATAATTTCATATAAAAACAAGAATAGCTATATTACAAACTATCATGAAAGGCACATTTTCAAGTAAGCTCCCTTAAGTGAAAATGGCAATGGTCCTCTAAGTCTCTTCTCACTTGAAGCTGCTACTACCTACCCATTCCAAGCCATGAACTATAAAGGATTTCTTAAAATGGACCTCCATCAACTTTGTTAATTCATTCACAAATATTTACTGAGCTCCCACTACGTACCCAGGCCCTATTCTAGGCATTGGAAATTCAGTAGTAATTAAACACTCAAAGTTTCACACCAAGAAGCCTAAACTCTAGCAGTTACTTGAGCAAAATTTTTATTTATTTTTTTTTAATTAATTTTTTTTTTTAACATTTTATTTATTTTTGAGACAGAGAGAGACAGAGCATGAACGGGGAAGGGGCAGAGAGAGAGGGAGACACAGAATCAGAAGCAGGCTCCAGACTGAGCCATCAGCCCAGAGCCTGACGCGGGGCTCGAACTCACGGACCGCGAGATCGTAACTTGAGCTGAAGTCGGACGTTTAACCGACTGAGCCACCCAGGTGCCCCTTGAGCAAAATTTTTAATCTAGCTGTGATAGATAAGAGCCCTTCCAAAAGTCAGGAAGGAATAAAGAAGAAAATGGAGAAAGCACAGAGAAAAGGGCCTAAAAGAGCAACTTGCCAATGTGGGCTTCTACTTTGCTGAGGAAAAGAGAATGCCTCTCTCTACAGTTATGAATTTCTAATTTGCATGTGGGGAGTAGAGCAGGGAGTGGAGCTAAACTAAATTGCCTTCACTGCACACCACTAAAAGGACTTCTAAATATTACTTTAAATTGTCAATGGAGTAAACAAATTTTAAGTCTCACCTCTGGTGTGGCTCGAAGATAAATGATTCCATCCAGTTCAAGGCTTTGACCAAACTGGTGATTCATCCAGTCATGCCAGTCTTGATAAATTGTCCACTCTGTTTCATTCATGCAGTCAGATTCATACAAATTAGATGCAAAAACATACCTGAAAGAGAGTCTACATCAACACATAATTCCTTTCCAAAAACACAAAGAAATAGAAAGGAGATCTACTAACTGGACATGGAACATTCTCCCAAAATCCATGGCAAATAATAACTTAGCAGGAAAAAAAAATAGAGTATCTCCAACTATAAGAAATATGTTCTTGGACAGCAGTTCTCAAAAATATAGTGTAAGAATGCCTGGTAGTCCCCAAGACCTTTCCAGAAGTTCTGTGAGAGGCCAGATTACTTTATACACTAGACTTCAACCAAAAGAACATAGTATACAGATAGAGAAGGCTTTAATGAGAATCTAGCTGTCTTTTATTAAGTTAGATATTAAAGAGATTTGTAAAAATGTAAAACAATCCTCTTCTATCTAATGTTTTTGTTTTGAAAAATACAATTTTACAAGTATGTTATTTACACTAATACGTAATGGGCTTAGTACTACTAATTTTAAATAAATAAGTGTCCTTTATATTTCTCAACATTAATTTCTAATAACATAAATATCAATAAGACACAAAGCTCTTTGGGCTCTTTAATAATTATTAAGAATAGAAAGGGATCCTGGGGTGCCTGGGTGGTTCAGTCGGTTAAGTGTCCAACTCTTGATTTTGGCTCAGGTTGTGACCTCATGGTTAGTGAATGTGAGCCCAGTGTAGCCTGCTTGAGATTCCCTCTCTCCCTCTCTCTCTGTCCCTCCCCCACTCCTCCCCTCCTGTGTGCTCACGTGTGGGCGCACTCTCCCTCTCTCAAAAATAAATAAATAAGAAAGAAAGAAAGAAAGAAAGAAAGAAAGAAAGAAAGAAAGAAAGAAAGAGAAGGAGGGAGGGAGGCAGGGAGGGAGGAAGGAAGGAAGGAAGGAAGGAAAGAAGGAAGGAAGGAAAGAAGGAAGGAAGGAAGAAAGGAAGGAAGGAAGAAAGAAAGAAAAAAAAAGAGAACGGAAACGGGTCCAGAGACCAAAAGTTTGAGAACCGTTGTCTTAGCCAACACTCTAGCTTAAAAGAATCTTTGCATAAACAAGGTAACTCTAAGGCTCCCTTAGAGATTTTTGATCTGGCTCAAGATGCAGTCTAGAATATAGATCCAGATTTAACCAGAGTAGATGAGAATTTTAAGAGCATTAGAGGAAAAAAACCTTCTCTGCAAATTTGAATGAAATGGCTATCATATTCCCTAAAGCTTCCATGGAAGCTATAATTATTAATACTAGTACTTCCCTAATGTCATGATTACCAAATTGCTGAAGGTAATTTTTCTCCTCAACACAGCCTCTCTTATTACTTTGATTACCAGGAAACAGAAAAAAAAAGTCAATTCCAAGCCACGATTCCAAAATGATAAGTGCAAGTTATTTATATATACCTATCACTATATATAGATCGTTCAAAAAATAATACAGGTTTCTCTGCATCTTTGAGCTTGCCATTGAGACAGGCAAGCTGGGCTCGTATTCGACTGAGGCAGGCATATGACTGGAAGGTAAAAGACCATCGTTCAGGTTTCTCATACATCATTTGAAGAACATTCCCACCACTTTTCTGAGACGGTGTCAGTTCCTATTTTGAATGTGAAAAAAGAAACAAAAAACAAAATTAATGATCAATAGAGCTATTTAAATTTTTTAAAAAGCTCAAAAAGAGAAGTTAGATAAATAAATGCATCATGATTAGCAAAAGCAAGATGATTAAGTCCTCTTCCTCCTACTCTTTCCCATTTTATTTTTCAGTTTGCCTGAGGTCTAGAAGGCTAGCTTAACCATCAGTTCCTTAGAGCTCTTCCACAAGAAGTCACAAACTAATGGCCTATGGAAGAAAATATTTGTTTGGTCCAAATGGGACTTTTAAAAAATTTGAATTAGTTGTCAATATTTAAAAGCTAAATATAAGTTCACATAATATATCTGGATTTGTGACTTCTTTTTAAAAATGTGAAAACCACCAACAGCATTTTTTTACAGAACTAGAACAAACAATCCTAAAATTTAAATGGAACCACAAAAGACCCTGAATAGCCAAAGCAATCATGAGATAGAAAAACAAAGCTGTAAGTATTTGCCTGTGTTGCCTTAGCCCTCTGGCCAATTTAGTAGTCTGTAAATTTTAGCAAGCACCTTTAGCTGAGTGATCAATTAACTAAAACTTTCTTGGGGCGCCTGGGTGGCGCAGTCGGTTAAGCGTCCGACTTCAGCCAGGTCACGATCTCGCGGTCCGTGAGTTCGAGCCCCGCGTCAGGCTCTGGGCTGATGGCTCGGAGCCTGGAGCCTGTTTCCGATTCTGTGTCTCCCTCTCTCTCTGCCCCTCCCCCGTTCATGCTCTGTCTCTCTCTGTCCCAAAAATAAATAAAAAACGTTGAAAAAGATTAAAAAAAAAAAAAAAACTTTCTTGGTATATCTATAGATCGTGTATTGTTTCCTAGAAAAACCCTGAAGGAAACTCTCTCGTACAACCTCTCTCCCCACTGCCCCAGGCATTGTGATAACATCTGTAGCTGGCACCACTGAATCTGCATGCATGCAACCAAGAAGTATTACAGATCATTGTGCTCCCCTTTCACTGATTAACTGCCCTAAAGTTCCTTTAAAAATCTTTGGGTCAGGTAGAAACCTCAGAATTGGTTTTTGGACAAGGGTCCACCGTCTCCCCAGGTGGTGGGCCGCCTGAATAAAGCTCATATTCCTTTCCAACCAAAACTCGTCTCTTGAGCATTGGCTTTTTGTGCAACAAGCATCTGAACTTGGGTTTTTCAGTAACAGTATCACAATCCCACACTTCAAGGTATACTACAAAGCTGTAGTAATCAAAACAGTATGGTAGTGGCACAAGAACAGATATACACATCAATGGAACAGAACAGAGAGCCCAGAAATGACCCCATGTTTATACGGTCAATTAATCTATGGCAAAGGAGGCAAGAATATACAATGGAGAAAAGGCCATCTCTTCAGTAAATCGTGTTGTAGAAACTGGACAGCTACATGTAAATGAATGAAACTGGACCACTTTCTAACACCATACACAAAAATAAACTCAAAATGGATTAAAGCCCTAAATGTGAGATCAGAAACCATAAAACTACCTAAAAGAGAACACAGGCAGTAATTTCTCTGACATCAGCCACAGCAACATTTTCTGAGATACATTTCCAAAGGCAAGGGAAACAAAAGCAAAAATAAACTATTGGGACTACACCAAAATAAAAAGAAAGCAAAGGAAACCATCAATGAAACAAAAAGACAACCTACTGAAAGATATTTGCAATGATATTTGAAGATATGTGCAAATGATACATCCATCTGATAAGGGGTTAGTACCCAAAATATATAAAGAACTCATACAACTCAACAACAAAAAAGAATCTGATCAAAAAATAGACAAAGGACCTAAATAGACATTTTTCCAAAGAAGACAGACAGATGGCCAAAAGACACATGAGAAGATGCTCAACATCACTAATCATCAGGGAAATATAAATCAAAACCACAAGCAGATATCACCTTACACCTATTGGAATGGCTAAAATAAAGAAACAATTACAAGGATGCCTGGGTGGCTCAGTTGGTTGAGCATCTGACTCTTGATTTCAGCTCAGGATTTTGGCTGAGGTCATGATCCCAGGGTCATGGGATTGAGCCCTCTGTTGGGCTCCACACTGACCATGAAGCCTGCTTAAGATTCTCTCTCTCTGGAGGAAAAAAAAAAAAAAAAGGAAAAAAAGACAATAACAAGTGGATGAGGATGTGGAGAAAAGGGAATCCTTGTATACTATATAGATGGGAACGTAAATTGGTATCACCGTTGTGGAAAACAGCAGGGAGGTTCTTCAAAAACTTAAAAATAGAATTACCATATGACCCAGTAATTCTACTACTGGGCATTTACTAAAAGAAAACAAAAATACTGATTCAAAATGATACATGCATCCTTCTGTTTACTGCAGCATTATTTACAATAGCCAAGGTATGAAAACAACCTAAGTGTCCATGAACAGATGAATGGATAAGGAAAATGTGATGTGTGTATATATACATGTATGTGTACACACATATAAAAAAAGTATATATATATACACACAAATGTATATGTACAGTGGAATATTACACAGCTAAAAAAAAGGATGAGACTGCCATTTGTGACAATACACATGGACCTAGACGGTATCATGTTAAATGAAATAAATCAGAGAAAGATGATTTATATTTATATGATTTCACTCATATGTGGAATCAGGAAAAAAAAAAATTTAAAAAAACCAAAAAGCAGAATCAGACCTAAAAATGCAGAGAACAAAATGATGGTTGCCAGAGGGAAGGAGGACCAGGGACGGGCAAAATAGATGAAGGGGAGTGGGAAGTACAGGTTTCCAGTTATGGAATGAGTAAGTCATGGGAATAAAAGGCACAGCAGAGGGAATATAGTCAATGATACTGTAATAGCACTGTATGGTGACAGACAGTAGTACACTTGTGGTGAGTGTGGTATAAGATATATATTTGTGGAATCACTATCCATACAACTGAAATTAATGTAACATTAAATTTTTAATGTGGAAACCAAGCAATACTGTGCCTGTATTTTATCTCACTAAAAATCACCTGGGGCCAATCACACATGCTTCCATTAAGCGGGACATATGCTCTCCAGTTTATCAGCCCCTGCCATTCTCTGTTTATCAGCCCCTGCCAATCTCACAGCAGGCCTGATTTATTTGTTCAGTTACCTGGTCCCTTTAGGTATTTTAGGCCCCAATCTTCTAATAAAACAGAACAGGTCCTCCCTAAAATTTTGTGATTTAATAACCACATTGTTAGAACCAATATTTTCAGTGTTAAGAAAAAAATGTATAATAAAAAATAAAGTAAAATCTCTGTAATCTTACATTTGAATTTGAAATAGCATCCAGAACTCATGAATTATTCTCCTTCCTATAAAATATAATTTCCCTAGCTCTGTCCACCAAAAGGCCTATCAATAATGACAACCTTGTAGGAATGAATATAAATGTCACCCGGATTATGATATCTAAATACCATTTCCCACTGAAAGGAACTAGGGTCACATTCCTTATTCGTGTCTGGAGAAATAAATGTATAAGATGAGCTTAACACATCTTGTTCCAGGAAATAAGTAAACGATCAAAATCTCCTGAGGCTGTGCCAAAGGCAAGAGAGCCAACGTCAAAGGGCTTCAATTTGTCAAAAGATAGGACAACTATGAATTCCAAAAGGAATGATGAAGGAAGGGAAGGCAAAAACTGTAAATTCAAATCTAAAGAAAACCAGAAAACAAAAACCCAAACTCTCTAATCATCTTTGGAAGTTGCTAGGGTACCAATTAATTATTCTGGAAATTTGCACATAAAGAGGAAAAAATATCAAAAATTTTATTCTGGCCCTTTCTATACAAATGTTATTTCAGGTTAATGAAAGAGTAGATGAAAGAACAGGTCTTCTTTACTGAAGAATCCCAGCTAACAGGCTTGATTATTAGAATATCATCTTTTGCAACACCAAATGATATACTGGATTAGGGCAACAATTAGCAACAGATCCTAAAATCATTAGAGAAAAGCTAATATGAAATTTTATGGTGTATGAATTAGGCTAACAAAACCTGAAAAGACTGATTGATTTTACCATCACAAAAGACATCCTCCTGGTGGAATGTGAAAGAAAATACACATAGTCACCTAAGAAATTTAGCCAAAAAAGAACTAAAACCAAATATAATCAAGGCTCTACAGATCTAACTACAAATTCACAGGAAATATAGAGATTGAGAAACATGTTAAACTATGCCACAGAGATGCACTCAGCCAAGACCAGAAAAAGGGAAACTGTACAAGGACAAATGACCCAATTTCTTCAACTAATAAACTACAAAGAAAAAAGAGGAAGAGGAACCAACAGATTACAATTTAAAAGGCATATCAACCAAATGTAACATGTAACAAGTGTAACCTTGACTCTTGATATTAATAAACTGTAAAAAAACTATGAGACAATAGAGAACTATGAACACAAACTGGATGTAATGACACAGTGGAATTACTAATCTTTTAGATGCAGTTTTTTTCAAGAAATCTTTTTATCTAGAGTTTCTTCTGAGTCTTTCATTTCTACAGATGTATATATTATCTAGAACAGAGGTTCTCAAGGTGTGGTAGGGGAATGCCTAAGAAGTCCCTGAGATCCTTGCAGGGGTCTACAAGAAAACAAAAAACAATTTTATTTTGTTTATTTAAAAAAATTTGTTTAATGTTTATTCATTTATGAGAGAGAGTGGGAGTGGGGGTGAGGGTGGGAGACACAGAATCGGAAGCAGGCTCCAGGCTCTGAGCTGTCAGCACAGAGTCCCATGCAGGGCTCGAACTCACAAACTATGAGATCATGACCTGAGCTGAAGTTGGACACTTAACCGACTGAGCCACCCAAGCGCCCTGGAAAAAAAACTATTTTAATAACAAATATACCTTATTCCATTCTCATTCTCTCATGAATGTATAATTTTCCAGTAGCTATATAACATGTGATAAAATTGCAATAGTCTAAATGTAAAAGCAGATATAAGAATTCTGGTTTGCTATTAAGTCGGGCATTAAAGACATATACAAAATGTAAAACAATGCCACTTTTATCACTAAATTTTTTTTTTTGGAAAATAGTTATGTTACATATGTTAACATGTAATGGGTTTAGTACTATGGTTTTTATTTTTTTTTCAGTACTGTGGTTTTTAAATGAATTAACTGATAAATTTTTAAGTGTTTCAAGTTATATTTTTAATATGGTAAATACTGATAGACCTACTTAAAAGTCTTTGGTTCCTCAATAATCATTACATATATATATATGTATATATTTATATATATACATATATATATGTATATATTTATATATATACATATATATATGTATATATTTACATATATATATATATTTAGTTAAATAAAGTAACATTAGCTTTTATTTTATTTATTTTTTTTTTTTTAATTTTTTTTTTTCAACGTTTTTTAATTTATTTTTGGGACAGAGAGAGACATAGCATGAACGGGGGAGGGGCAGAGAGAGAGGGAGACACAGAATCGGAAACAGGCTCCAGGCTCCGAGCCATCAGCCCAGAGCCTGACGCGGGGCTCGAACTCACGGACCGTGAAATCGTGACCTGGCTGAAGTCGGACGCTTAACCGACTGCGCCACCCAGGCGCCCCAACATTAGCTTTTAAATGAAGTTGTCTTGGAGCACCTGGGTGGCTCAGTTGGTTAAGTGTCTGACTTCAGCTCAGGTCACGATCTCATGGTTGGCGGGTTTGGGCCCCACGTTGGGCTCTATGCTGACAGCTCAGAGCCTGGAGCCTGCTTCCAATTCTATGTCTCCCTCTCTCCACCCTTCCCTCGTTTGTGCTGTCTCTCAAAAATAAATAAATGTTAAAAAAAAATTTTAATAAAATAAAATAAACGATGGGGGCACCTGGGTGGCTCAGTCGGTTAAGCGTTGGACTTCGGCTCAGGTCATGACCTCACAGTTCATGGGTTCGGGCCCCACATCAGGCTCTGGGCTAACAGCTCAGAGCCTGGAGCCTGCTTCAGATTCTTTGTCTCTCCCTCTCTCTCTCTGCTCCTTCTCAGCTCACATTCTGCCTCTCTCTCTCTCTCTCCAAAATAAATAAACGTCAAAAAAAATTTTTTTAAATGAATAAATGATATTGTTTTATATCTTAAAATAATTAAGAATTCACAGGATTAATCTGTTCAATAAGCAATTTACTGCCTAAAAACTTCCCATATATAGTATCTACTTCAAATGTCTCTATTAAATAATGTGACAATATAGTCACATATTCTGTGTAATAAGTATAAATAATATAGAAAAATGCCCAATTAAATTCCTAATTTTAAATTATCATAAAAATCGAACCTCATTAATATAATCAGTGAATTTGAAAAATACCTATCAGGGTTATTTCAAAGTCTAGTGCTCTCTGGAGAAAATAAAATTGAGCCAACTACTTGACAAGTGATTTAAATGGTGAATTTGTGTAGGCCACCTTTCCTTGTGCCTAAGGAAAAAAGGCAAATAAAGCCTTGAAATTACTGTGTAGCTAATCTAGCTATAGTTAACTAAAATGAACAAGAGACTGACAGAACTAGATATGATCAGAAAAGAGATGAAACAAGATCCTAAAGAATATGTATATGTAGACTTGTTAACACCAATTCCATGAGAATCAACTAAAATTAGAAAAAGAACATTTAGATCCAAATTTTAAGGTGTGATTTTGTTCCATAATCAATGAACATTCACAGCTTAAATAAGTTTTCAAAAATGTTAAATAAATTCACACTGATAAAGGTAAATGTACTTTTGACATAACCTTAAACTTTGGAGTGAAGGCAATCACACATTTCCACATAATACTCTGTGATCATAATTACAAATCAAATGCTGGATAGATTTAGTCATGACTTGACCCAACAGATAAAATTCTTGTTTTTGCAAATTGTTAACTCAATTTCTAAATGGGATTACTTCACTCCTACTCAAGCTTTTGACAAAAACATGTATGAATATGCCATTCTGTAACTATAAATTTTAAAATTCTTCTCAACTATTTGATCTCTGGAAGCAGTAAAATTACTAACTGCTCTTACAAAATATCACAAAAGTTTACTACTAAAACGTTTCAATGCTTTGCTCAGATCTCTGGCCTAGCACCTACTCTGCACAAAGTACTATGTGTTTAAATAATTAAATAGGCAAGGTCATCTTAGGTCCCTTCTGGTATTCCTCTCACACTTAAAAACTCCCAATACCTAGGTAGTATCTATTTGCTAATCTCTCTCCAGCCACAGTCTCCACTAAAATACGCTATATAGGGGCACCTGGGCAGCTCAGTTGGTTAAGCGTCCGACTCTTGATTTCAGTTCAGGTCATGATCTCACGGTTCAGAGCATCGAGCCCTGCATCAGGCTCTGCGCTGACAGATTCCCCTTCTCTCCCTCTCTCTACCCTTCCCCTGCTCATGCTCTCGCCCTCTCAAAATAAATAAATAAACTTAAAAAAATAAAATATTCTATATAATCACATTTTGTTATTAGATTTTTATATAGTCGGATTAAGGTAGATTACATGAAGGGATATCTAATTCAATAACTTGGTATTCTAAATGAATCTCTAATTTGTAAAATACATAGGAAATAGTTTTGAGCATCCGAGGACCACTACTATAGTCAAAGTCAGTAAACCCTACCTTTCCTTGCTTTCCATATCAAAATAAGAGAATGAAGAGAAAGAAGCAACTGAAAATTCTTCCTTTTAGTGACAATATTCTTTGTTTCACAGTCATAGAATACATTAGAATACTATAATATTAGAATTGTCAGGTTAAGAAAGAAAAAATAGGGGCACCTGGGTGACTCAGTCAGTTAAGAATCTGATTTTGGTTGAGGTCATGATCTCAGTTTGTGAGTTTGAGCCCCAGTGGGGCTCTGTGCTGACAGCTCAGAGCCTGGATGGAGCCTTCTTCACGTTCTGTGTCTCCCTCTCTCTCTGCCCTCTCCTGCTGTCTCTCTCCCAAAACCAAATAAACATTAAAAAAAAATTTTAAAGAGAAAAGAAAACCCAGGACCTCCAGTTAAATTTGAACTTCAGATAAACAACAAATAATATTTTAGTACAAGAATCTCCCAAATATTGCACGTATTTTAATACAATACCTTACCTTACTATATAGTCTTTCCAACACAATGGACTTTCATTTTTGTTTTTTATTTAATTCTTACACAAGCTTGATTTTTCCTATTATCATTCCCATTTTACTGATAAAGAAAAGTTTAGAACAACTAAAGTGCTAAGATTACACAGCTAACTAGTAGCAGAATTAGGGCTTACATTCAGATTATATGTAAAATTTTATTGCAATAGCATTTAATGTAACTGAATTTCACCTACAATCTTATTACTAAGCATATCCTTCCCTTTTTAAACAGTTAAGCCCCATCCCATTTTAGGAAGGAAAATAAAACCAATTCCAATTTTATCTATAAGGAAAAGGGCAATCCCACATACCTTGGGGTAGGTCAGTCACTCTCACTTCCCTCTCTCTAAATTCCAGTGACTCAACAGTAATCCTTAAAAGGATCTACACATGCCAAATCAAACTTATAAACCTAATGCTTCCATTTACAGGAACCGTATCCCACTATTATTAGTTCAACTGCAACTGCTTTAGCAAAGAAGAGCTTTTATTCATAGCCCAGAGAAGCAGAAGCCAAAACATCCTAGGAGACAAGTCCTCCCTTTGTGGACTAGGAGTGATCATTTCCCTGTCAGAAAAAAAAAGACTGAGCTCTGCCCTAACAGTTGACTATCTTGAATACTATTGTTTTCAGAAGAAAGATACTTTAATCCACCACATGCACTGTAGGATCAAATATTTATAGTCCCAGACCAAAGGAATAAATAAGGAGCTGCTTTCATAAGTCCTTATGGTTAAGGGCAAAGGATGCTTCCTCAGTCTTTTCTGTAATATCAAGCTATATGAAGGTTCTCCAAAAAGTTGTATAAAGTCTTTAATCTTATATACTAACTTTTAAGAAATAAAATATAATTCCTGTTCTCAATTCTAGTCCAAATAAACACCCCTGAACACTTCCTAGAAGTTCATGCTCAAAGTAGGTGGTTTTTCTCTGGGGGGAAAAAATCCACCAAGTGTAAATATTGACCTCAAAGTTTCAGTTAAGAACTAAAAACCACACAAACACATGGCACTTTGAGGCAGAATTTAAATTACATACCGCAAACCACATAATTAACTGAATCTTCTTCCCAAAATTGAAAAAAAAAGCATAAAATAGCAAGAAGTTAACTGTCAACAATAAGTCTGTTTAGAAAATACTCTTAGCACATCATCAACTGAAATAAGGGTGTAGTTAGCTGCCTTCCCAAACTGCTTAAAGAATAAATTTATTTTTATTAAATTTCATTAAAAAGGCTTTGTTAACTTAATTATAAACTGACTTTCCACTTATTCAGCATCCCCCAGGGAAAAAAAAAATGTTTCATACAAATGAATCTTTTCAGCTAAATGAAGTTTATCAATTTAACCATGTTTTTTATGTATTATTTTTATAGGGAGAAGACATTAGTATATATTTTATTTTTGTACCCTCAAAAGGATAGCATTTCAAAAACTACTCAGTAATAGACATTACTCTTAAACAACTTTATAAATACCAACTGCTGGATTTATAAAAGAAGTTAGCAATAAAGAACAAGTTTCCATTGAACACATAAAATACTAGGCACAAACTGTAGAAACTGCTATTCAATCTTACACTAAACGAGACCAAATTGGTATTACTTTTTAGTTCTTATCTAGTTTTCAGTTTATTTCCTCCTTTGATGTCAGGTCAGTGACATGACCATCTTTTAACAGTCCCTCCCTTGACAATCCTTCTAATCAGAAAATAAGTTTATCAGATTGTGTCAAAAGTATTAAGTAAATACTCTTTGAATAAGCCACATTAATTTTACTGCATAATTTTGTGACCTCCATTTGGTCCACTCAGATGATTGGTTTCCTTCCTTATTCTCAGCTTATTTGTGTGTGCCTTATCAACTGTTACAAACATTCCCTCTTAGGGCGCCTGTGTGGCTCAGTTGGTTGAGTGTCCACCTCTTGATTTCAGCTTAGGTCATGATCTCACAATTCGTGATAGAGGCCCTCGTTGGACTCTGTGCTGACAGCACAGAGCCTGCTTGGGATTCTCTCTCCCTCTGTCCCTAACCACACCCCCTCAAAATAAATAAACCTAAAAAAAAAAAAAAAAATTCCTCTTAAAAGAAAAGGTAGTTAAATTTGTGTTTTTAAAGCACACTTTCATCATGTATTGTCATTCAGGTTTGGCAGACATAAAATAATTTGGTAAACTTTTGACCAATCAACAAGCATTTTCTCTTAACCAAACTTTCTCTACCTTTCTTGTATGTCAGCTACTCCTTCAGAGAGGGTCTATGAGTAGACCAAAAAAATAAGTATATACCTACAATGAGGGAAAAAAAACAAAAAACAAACAAACCTCTCCAACAAAACAGAAATATCAGGTCACATTACATTTCTTTGAGTACTGACACCAGCTTTTAGGCACACTTCCCCAGTTCTTCAGAAAGGTGGCAGATGATTGTAGTTGTTTATTTTAAAGCAAATGAACTTCAAAAATAGTTTCAGGGGGGAAAAAGTGACATAGAGTAATGAAGAAATAAAAAAATAATAAAGTGAAAGAGTCTCTAGGCTTTCTCCCTTTGTACATTAAATTAACCAGAAAAATAATTTAGTATCAACTTTTCATGAGTTACAGTTGATTTCATGATTGGTGCTGGTATTTATTTAGAAGCAAAGTAGACTCCCTGCTTAATCCTAACATATTATTTTTTTTTTAACATATATTTATTTTGAGAGAGAGTGTGTGCTTGTACTGGCCAGAGCAGGGGAGGGGCAGAGACAGAAGGAGAGAGAATCCCAAGTAGGCTCCGCACTGTCAGGGCAGAGCCTGGGGGGCTCAAACTCACAAACCCTGAGATCATGACCTGAGGCAAAGTCAAGAGTTGGGCGCTTAACCAACTAAGCCACCCAGGCGTCCCCTAACATATCATTTAAAGAAGTGTCTTCACTTTGCTAAAGGAATTACATATATTTGGTGCTAATGAAGAGGAGCAGGGTGGGAGTGGTATCCATGTATATATGGAATTCTCTGCAGTATAAATAGTAATTCAAAACACAAAATTTAATTCTTGGATTAGTATGCTCTATTCCTGGTTACATTGTCCCTGGCATGTTTTTAGAAAACGAATGTGCTTAGGAATGTGAGCCAAAGGGCATATTTAAGTTTTCTAAGAGTTTAGTTTTTAGAACTGAGAAGTAGAAAATAGAGAACATCTGTTGAAGACCTCTTCCACATAAATGAATTAAACTTGGCACCGTGGGGTTTCAGTTACATTAAAAAATAAACTTAAGGTGTTCCTATCTTGAAACGTGTGTGTGGCAGACACTGCTATGTGTCCCCTAAATCCAAGTTGTTTTTCTCTTGGACACAAACTAGGCTTTATTGACCAGCCTCCCTTGTAATTGAGTGTGGCTATGTAACTCCATTCCAGCCAATGGAAGTAGGGCAGAAACGATGTATACCATTTCCAGGTTTCACTCTAAAAACCTCTGGAATGTGATGCTTTTCTCTCCAGCAGCTAGAGGAAGCAAAGAACACCAAGACCCTAGAGCAGAGGCTCTCAAATTCAGCTCCAGGGGTAACAAAGTATGGTCCCCATAACAGCAACAGCACCATCACTTGAGAACTTGTGAGAAATGCAAATTTTCAGCACCAACCCCACAGCAGACCTAATAAATCAAAAACTGGGGGTAGGGCCCAAATGTGTGTTTTAAGTCTTCCAGGTCATTCTAATAAACACTAAAATTTGAAGCATGGTTCTAGAGGTTGGATGAGTCACAATTTAGAAAGGGCCTGGGTCCCTGAGTCACAGCATGGCATGGCATCCACCAAATGCCATTTGCACTATTCTCTGAGAAATAAAATTTTATTATTTTGAACTACAGGGTTTTAAGAGCTTATCATAGCACCAAGTATTACCTTAAGTCTACCTGATACACTTAATAAAATTTATTAGAAGTGAACTTGGTTCATTTGAAAAACACTTAGGATAGATTTGCTATGCACAGAAATAACAAAAATAGGTTACGTATGTAAAATTAAATGGGCTTATTACATACTGAGAAGTTTGAAACTTTTCCTGGAGAACTTGGAGGACAATATGCTATGTGACATAAGCCAATCACAAAAGGACAAATACTGTATGATTTCCAATTATACAGGGTATCTAACGTAGTCAAATTTGGGGGCACCTGGCTGGCTCAGTCAGTGGACCCTGTGACTCTTGATCTTAGGTTTGTGGGTTCGAGCCCCATGTTAGGTGTAGAGACAACTTAAAAATAAAATCTTTAATAAAATAAACAAAATCTTAAAAAAATAAAACAAACCAACAAACAGTCAAATTCATAGCTAGCTATAAAAGAACAAAATGGCAATTCCTAGGGGTTGAAGGAAGGGGGCAAAGGAGAGTTGTTTCATGAAATAGCTATAGTTCTTGAAGATGAAAAGGTTCTAGAGATATTTTACAACAATGTAAATACCCTCAACACTACTGAACTGTACATTTAAAAATGGTTAAGATGGGGCACCTGGGTCGCTCAGCTGGTTGAGCATTCGACTTTGGCTCAGGTCATGATCTCCTGGTTTGTGAGTTTGAGCCCTGCATCAGGCTCTCTGTTGTCAGCACAGAGCTGGCTTAGGATTCTCTGTACCCACCCTCTTCCTGCACCTCCCCCGCTCATTCTCTTTCTCTCAAAAATAAACATAATAAATAAATAAAATAGTTAAGATGGTAAAATTTATGCTATGTGTTTTTGATCACAATACAAATATTAACCACACACAAAAAAACTACACATCTCCTTTTATTTGGATTTTCCAATAAATGTAATCCCTCTTACCCAAAGTCTACTACATGAAAATAATTCAGAGAACCAATCCTAACTCATCACCTACTGATAAAAATAATAATCAGCTAGTTGCTCTAAAAATACAAATGTTTAAATTAAAACTAAATAAAAAGTCTGTAGTAGAATTTTACAGCTTTGAAGGTGTTAGTTGTTGTCTGAGTTCAACTTTGAACCAAATTAGAAAATAAGCCAGGATATCATTTTCTAGTTTTTCAGAGGGGCTGGGAGTCAGCCCATACAAAATGCTTTCTTTTGATTCTATGCATTAAGTTTTTAACACCACAAATTGCTGGGTTTCTTGCATGCAACTATGGAGTCAAGCACAAAATTATTAAAAATTTATCTAAAAAAACACTGTGTATCATCTTTACCATATTGAGTGTAATTTTATCTGTTTTCCCCCCTCTGAAAAAGGACCCAGATAAAAAATGTGAATGGGTTAAGGTCAAATTATATTATGTAAAAGTTGACAGAACGTCTCTAGAAAGCAGCTTAGCTATATTTATTTTTAAAAGTCTATATCCTTGGGCCTACTTAATTTCACTTTTGGAAATTTGTCTTAAAGAAATAATCTAGAATACAGATTTAACCACAAAGATGTTTATCACATTACTAAGCAAATGGGCTATTGTTTCACTATTACTAGGCATTTATATTATGTAAATACTAGTACATGCACACAATAAATTAGGCTGCCCTTAGAATTGTTTACAGTAAACTTTTAATGACATTTTTAATTGCCTTTGATATAAACATTATGGGAGGAAAAAAGAAAAGTACAAAATTATATACTGCTGTGCCAAGTAAGATCTCTAGTTTTCTCCGGGTAATAAGGCTACAGGTAAGCTTTATTTTCTTCCTTTGGTAATCTATGATATTTTAAGTTCAAACAATGAACATGTATTACTGTATAACATTTTTTTTTTAAATTATGTAGCTCCCCAAGTGCCAAAACTGGATATAGTAAATTATTATCTCAACTGTATATAAGATACATACAGGGTAGTGGGATTATGGATCACTTTTACTCATATCTTTAATTCTGTAACTCACTTCATGATAGAATACTTTATTATTTTGCAGAAAGCACAACTTATTGTCAAGATAAGTGAAAACCAGAAATATCAAGTAAAGATACAAAATCATTAATCTTTTAACTCTAACTGAACTTTGTAAACATTGCAAAAGAGGTGAATTAAGTTCAACCAAAAAAGATCAGAATCGACCAAATAAGATAATCGTAACATAGCCAACAAAAGTTATCAAGTGATCTCAGAAGGTATGAATAGAAGTACTTTACCAAGCATACCTAATTAATTTTCAAGAATGACTTATCAAAAAATGCTGTTATTTGAAAAACAGGTATCCCCTAAGACTTCATCTCGATAAGAAAAACATGACAGAGCAGAGATATGTCCCTAACAGTTTGTCCAACTCAAAAATAAGTTAAAAGAAAGCAATTAAATCAAAGCTTTGGGCTGAAATAATATAAACCACCAAATAAGTGATTATTTGAAATAAACCTTCAATTTAAAGATTGAAAATCATCCGAGTGGTACCTTTAAAAATAATCTTATCAAGGGGAGGGAGGAAGAGGGGAGACAACATAATCTCTTTAGGTACTTTGCCTCATTATTTTGGTAAAATTGGTGCAGCTTATCAACAGTATAGCAACATTTCAGCCACTAGATGGCAGGTAAAAAAATAAAACAGCTAAAAAAAAGCATGCACAGCATGCAGGTGCAAATTAAGTTACTGACTAGGGGAAGAGATCAAAGGTACCAATAACCCAACTCTTCCAACTCTACAGCAACTGTCAAGAAGTGTGATTAAATGGAGAACATCCAAAGTAGGACTGGCCTTGTCCGGGATGGTTTCTAAAGACAGTCTACTTCTCAATATTGACAGCCTTCTAAGAAAACAGATTTGGACAGTTGGTGATCCATACTTTAATACCAAGAAATAGATCAGAAATGGGTCTGGAGAAGAAAGGCTCCAAGATGATGGAAGAAAATCCCATTTCTTGAGTTTAGTAGAGGTCCAGGATAAAAGAAGAAAATATCCAAAGACAGGGAACCCATACACCACTATCCTCACATTCCACAACCTTAACCCCAAAATACTATCCCCACCCTGTCCGAAATGCCACCTAGAAGTACCAAGCACTAAGAACATAAATAGACCCCAATACACGTACAAATATAAAGCAATCCTCCAAGAATGTGCACCAAAACTCAATTAAGGTAATCAAATTGTAACATCATGGAGACATGACTAGATTATAGTAAACTGTATGACGAAACTATTTGTTAATAATATTAGGATTATTGACGTAGTAGTTATAAAGGTCAATTTGGAATTTTGACTTTAGTACATGGGGAGAAAGTGCCCCTGCCCATAAACATGAGTATCAATCAGATCCATGAAACCAAGTCTTAAAATAGAGACAGATGCAATTGATGTCTGATGACATCAATTAGGATAATATAACTAATTACCCTGGGCTCTGATTCTAAGCTTTTTTAAAAAATTTTTTAATGTTTTTTTTTATTTTTGAGAGAGAGAGAGAGAGAGGAGAGAGAAAGACAGAGAGTGGAGGGGTGGGGGCAGAGAGAGAAGGAGGCTGCAGGCTCTGAGCTGTCAGCACAGAGCCCAACGGAAGGCTTGAACTCAGACTGAGAGATCATGACCTGAGCCGAAGTCAGGGGCTCAACCGACTGAGCCACTCAGGTGCCCCTGATTCTAAGCTTAATAGACAACCTGCTTACTATAAATCTGCCTTCCTATATATATTACTGCAATGTTTTCAACCTCTCCTCTCCAACATAACTAAAAGGGTCAATAAAATCCCAACACTAACAGTGATTTGCTAGGGCAGTCATTTTTAAGTAGGAGGCATCCCACATATTAAAATTCCCAAGGCACTGTTTGTCATTTTATAAAGCATCTCAAAACTTTGAGATTCTTAAGGGTTCCTTCCACTGGTTGAGAATTATGGGCCTCCATAGAGAACAGAATGACCTCATTCAGTGAATCTGATAATTACACTTCTCCCTACAGATTAAAATTCTGGGTACAGTAGGGGTGGCTGCCTAGGTAGTTCAGTCGGTTGAATGTCCAACTCTTCAATTTGGATTAGGTCATGATCCCAGGATAATGGGATCTCTCTCTCCCTCTGCCCCTCTCCCCTGCTTGCATGTACCCTCTCTCTCTCTAAAATTAAAAAAAAAAAATATTTAATAAACTTTTGGCATTTTGGTGTTTATGTATCAGTTTCTGCACCCCAGGTTAATTATATGCATACTACAAGGGAGAGATAGTTAAAGTGCTAAAGAACCAGTTACACATATTTAAAAGGAGTTGGCAGCTGATGATACTAAAACTAGAATGGGCCTTTAATGGAGGTCAACTAACCCAATCTAGCCTGACATTACTCCAATGAAAGAATCCCTTCTGTATTTCTGACATTGGTTTAATTTGTCTACTTTCTACTAACACCTGAGAATAACTGCACTGATAGCTGACCCCAGAAATGAGGGGAAAAGAGGGGTTGGTAGAACACAGGTCTTTCATTTCTAAAGGTAAGTAAACCTAAGCCAGGCACTTCAGTGAAAAAAGAGGCCACAAGACATACTTTGGGAGATAAAAATGCAGAGTGGACCAAAGACAGAAAACTAAAGGAAAATGACAAAAGGACCTGAACAGGGACTTAACAAAATAAATCCAAACAGCAAATAAATTAATTAAATAAAGGAGCACAATCTCATTAGCAACCAAAGAAATACAAAATTAAAAACATAGAAGACATTAAATACCCAACAGAATGACAAAAATTAGGAAGCTGAATAATACCACTTTGGAAAATAGGCATCACACAAAAACCCCACCAACCAATGATTTTATTTCTTCTTTCTAGAGAAAGTCTTGCATGTGTGCACCAGGTTTCATGTTCATAACAGGGCTGTTTTTACAACAACTAAACTAGAAATCACTAAAAAATTAATCAAAGGCATAGAATGGAAAACCAGTGATGTCTGAATATAATTGAATATTATATGGCAATGAAAACGTACAAACTACAGCTGTATGCAACAAATGAACAAATTTCATAAACTTACTAAGCAAAGAAAGCAAGAGGGAAAAAAACTGCAACCAACTGATTTCATTTATGTAACATTCAAAAACAGAAAACTAAATTTTATTTCTTAGTCATATGTTTGTGGATAATTAAATTACTTTTAGAAAGCAGAAGAATTATTATTGCAAGAGGTATTTTATGTGAGTGATTACCCCTAGCGGTGTTGTTACCCAAGGAAAGGAGATACTGTGACCGGAGGACAAACAGGGAGAATAAGAGTAATATTCTATTTCTTGACCTGGTTGATGGTTAACTTTCAAATTGTTCTTCAAACTATACATAAGTTTCCTATACTTTTCTATAGTTATATCATATGTTAATAAAAAAAATGTTGAAAGAAAAAAACAAATTTACCCACTTTAAAATTCTACTTAAGGATAATCTTACCTTCCCCCCAAAGACCAAACTGAAATATCAATTTCTTAAAACAAAAAATGGAGTCCATGGGGCACCTGGGTGGCTCAGTCGGTTGAGCATCTGACTTTGGCTCAGGTCATGATCTCACAGTTCGTGAGTTAGAGCCCCACACTGGGCTCTCTGCTATCAGCACAGAGCCCACTTCAGATCCTCTGTCTCCCTTTCTCTGCCACTCCTCTGCTCATGCTCGCTCACGTGCTCTCTCTCTCTCTCTCAAAATAAATAAACATTTTTTAAAAAATGGAGTCCTATGGAAAGGAAGTCTCTTCAAGATTCAGTCCTGGATTATTCTAAGGATCAGAATATTCTAAGCACACCCTTACGTTAAAGTTAACTATGCTTGGCAAATAGGTATGTGAGAAAATATTTTTGGTTATTCACAACCATATATCCTCAAATTCTACAGAGCATCCTGCTAATGATTTACATTTTAAATACTCAATTATTATTCCCAGACTCCTCATACCAACAGCTAAACTTTAAACAATAGACATTTTTGTTCAATCCTGTATCCTCAATTCTAACAAAGTAAGTTTCTACCACACATTTCCATTCTGATGATTTCTACTATGCTACTTTCAAGTTCAATTCTCATTTCTTCAGAAACAAAAGTCCTAGCAATCAGATCCCTTTCCTTCGTACACATACAATATAAAAATTTTGCTATAAAAAGTGAAATCTAACTGTTATTCCTTATTTCTTATTTGCAATGTCGAATGGAAAGTGCTGGGAAATTCAAAGTTGTGTCCAGGGTGAAAGTCTGGCAAGAATGAAAAGTAAAACAAGTAAGAGATAAATGCTTCTCTCTAATACATATAAAAGACTCAAAAGATAAACTAATAAAAAAGTTATTGGGTAGTTTTTTTTGTCTTTGTTTTCTGTGTTTGCAAGTTTTTAAACAAAATGTAAAAATCTACTCAAGGAATTTAATTTGCAATTAGATTTTTTGACTTTTTAATTAATTCTTAAAAACTTACAATTCTACTTGGATGCAATGAAGTACATATCTTAACTGCATCGCTCAATGAATGTTTACACACACACACACACACACACACGTACCTCCCCCCACACATACACACATTCATCCATATATGAAGGTGAAGAGACAGACTTAAAGCTAGATTTGAAAATTTTATTGGAAAAGGGAAAACAAACAAAAACCCAAAGGTTAAATACTACTGGTTCTCTAAAGCAAAAAAATTTTACTTTACTTAGTTAATTTTATTTTCATACCTCACAGTCATCTTGTGCACTTTGAACATTGCACCATCTGGCAACAGGTTCAGGAACCACTTCCCAATCCTCACAGACCTGTTTAAGGATATTCACAAATGTTGTCTTCCCTGAAGCTGTTGTGACAGGAAAAGGAAAATTGAAGGAGACTTAGAAAAAAAAAAAAAAATGCCAAAACAGTCATCAGCTTTTACAAAATTTATACTAGCAAACAATATAAAAAAACAAAAATATTCAATTTCCTAAATGTTCTCTTAGATTTGCTTTCTGAAAGGGTCCCTACCCACTTGTATTATGGACATTTGTTTGTTATTGTTTTTAGTTTATCAAAGCCATGGAACAGAAGAATTTTAAACCTGGTGACATTGTAGGCAAGGTGTTACAGCAGAAAAAAAAATCCTAGTCTTAGCCTCACTTTCCTTAACCAAGTAATTAGAGACAACTTTGCAGAAAATAGTTAAAACTATTCTTCCACTTAGTTAGATATGTGATTTTGGGCAAGTTACTGAATCTCTGTGAGCCTGTTTCTTCACAATACAATGGAAATAATAATAATACCCTCTTTATGGAAACCACTGTGATAAACAAGCTATGAGTACAGTGACAATAACAGGCTCTTGCATTTTCAAAATTTTCCTCTCTACTTGCTCTATTTTCTCAGTTTACAAACAGGCTTACGTCCTTCCTATCTAAAACCAACTTAAAAATGGCCAAATGAACTATAAAATCAATATAAAGATGCATCCAAAACCTAGAGCTTTAGAATGAGAAATAATATGATTATATGACACTAATCATATGACACTATATGACATTAAGCCATAGTGTCTAACAGAAATTATAAAAACGTTTTTGCACAGCACCCCTGTAAGCAAGCAGTAGCCATGTTTTTTCTGCTTCACTTTAAAGGTTCTGTGCACTTTATCCAATCCTTAAAAAAAACATGTTGTACTTTGCTTCTCCCTGATCATTCACTAGTTTCTGAGACACCTAGGAGGGAAAATAAAGGAAATAGTTCAGGTATAATCAGGGCATATTATATTCACTACTTTAACATTACCTGGGAATACATTCCATTAAATAGTAGGGAAAGTCTTGATCTAGAATTTAACAGGGTATACCAATACTCCTAATGACCACCACACCCTTTCTATCTTAAGTCACCAAATGCGGTTTATATTAGGCATCTCTGGTCAACATAATGTGTGTGTCTCTCTCCTCTCTCTGTCCATATGTATATAGAATTACACATACACACACACACATAGATCAAAAAATATTAAAAAAGCAGCTTCTAAAAGCTTTTTTTAAAAATTTTTTAATGTTTTTTTTTGAAAGAGCACATGTGTGAAGGGGAGGGGCAGAGAGAGAGGGAGACACAGAATCCAAAGCAGGCTCCAGACTCTGAGCGGTCAGCATGAAGCCTGACCCAGAGCTTGAACTCATGAACCACGAGATCATGACCTGAGCCGAAGTCGGATCCTTAAGTGACTGAGTCACCCAGGCGCTGCAGCTTCTGCAAGCTTACAAGGAAAACTTCCTCATCTTTATAAGCTGGATTCAAAGAGGGCAAAAAGAACTTACCTTTCATGTGAAGAACCATATTCAAACCTAGGACATTATCTAGGCAATAGAAAAGAAGAAAAACCAGAAGAACTTTAAAGGATCACACATAGGGCCAAAACAGGGAGTGGGGACAGGGGTCAGGGCCAATAAGAAGGTAACACAGAACAAAGAACTGCTGAGAAGCAAAACACAAAGTCATATTATTACCACAGGGCAGAAGAAAAACTTTTAAAGATAAACTAGATGATCACTAGATTTAATCACAGGAAAAACACTGGTGACCACAGATTTTGTATGGGGAGAGTAATTACAGGGACTGTAAAGCATTTAGAATGGTAAGCAGAAGCATATATAATGATCACTGGACATTCACTGAGCTAGATGGAGGAAGGAAAGGAAAATATGATGTTCAAAAAGAGGATCCAAGGAATGTACTAAAAAATCAGGCATCACCCAGAGTCTGAAAGCACTTTTTTTTAAATTTGTTTAAGTTTATTTACCTATTTGGAGAGAGACAGAGACAGCACAAGTGGGGGAGGGGCATAGAGAGGGAGAGAGAGAGAGAAACCCAAGCAGACTCTGTGCTGTCAGATGTGGGGCTCGAACTCAGGAAACCTGAGATCATGACCTGAGCTAAAAACAGAGAGTCGGACACTTAACCAACTGAGCCACCCAGGGGCCCAGAATCTGAAAGCACTTAAAGCTAGAGCATTCAGCTTTCTTCTGACACGCCTATAAATAGAAAAATTTCATGTGGTCATACTCTAAAATTTTAAGAGCAAAAACAGTTACTCTTTAAAATTACTTTTAGTTCAAGCAGAGTAACAACAGTTACTGTAGTTCCCAAATTAATCTAGTCCCTTGACTTTTTAACGTTTATTTATTTTTGAGACAGAGAGAGACAGAGCATGAATGGGGGAGGGTCAGAGAGAGAGGGAGACACAGAATCTGAAACAGGCTCCAGGCTCTGAGCTGTCAGCACAGAGCCCAACGCGGGGTTTGAACTCACGGGCCACAAGATCACGACTTGAGCCAAAGTTGGACGCTCAACCGACTGAGCCACCCAGGCGCCCCTCTAGTTCCTTAACTTTTGAGGGGAAAGTAGGGAGCTGAAAAATAAGCTAATTAATAAATTAATATTCTATGAAAGCAAAGGAGAACAAGAACCAAAGACACTGATGTTAATAACTTTAAAAAGTCATGTGGAACCTAACAGAATTACTAATGGCAAACAAGCATTACGATCCAAAAATCATCTGTACAAACTATTAATATGAAAAGAAGCAGGTAAGGCCTCCATAAATCTAACAGAAGGGAGCATTATAGTAACAGAAAACATGAGAAGATGAGTTACTTGAGTATAAACTAAAATGACCAGTTAAAGTTCAAATTCTAGGAATCACAAAATATTCTTCTACACACACATTAGCAATTTGTACGTTTCTACTTATTTGGGACTGGCAAATAAGGTGGAAGGGACAGGAACAGCAGTGCAAGCACATTAACAACAACTAACAAACCTCAGTGTCAGGAAGACAAGACAAGTTGGAACACAACTCATCCAACATCCAAATAGCAAACTGTTATCTTACAGAAACAGAAGCCCAGTGTTACCAGATCTTTAGATACCGTACAAGACACCAAGAATCTAGATGTTCAAAAACAAATCTCAAAAATGTTAAATGCTAGAAATTCATTAAATTTGTTTTTCAAGAGCGCCTGGGTGGCTCAGTGGTTAAGCGTCCGACTCTTGATTTCAGCTCAAGTCATGATCTCACGGTTCATGGGCTCAGTCCACATCAGTTCCATGCTGGTGGTGTGGAGCCTGCTTGGGATTCTCTCTCTGTCCGTCTCTCTCTGCCCCTTCAGTGCATGCCCTTTCTCTCTCTCAAAATAAACAAATAAACTTTAAAAAATAAAATATTTCCAACGTTCTAAAAAAAATTTTCTTAAATAAATTTTTTTTTCAAGTCTATGCCAGCCACTATTGTGCAAATGCAAGGCATCAGTCTGCAACTCTTTCCAGTGTAGGTAATGGAGAAGTCAGAGAAGAATTTTAAGCAGGGGAGTAACACAATTACATTTATATACAGAAAGTCTGCTCTGGAGCTAGGTAAGAGAAGATGGAGATGGGGTGACACATTAGGAAATGATTCAGGTGCTGGGAAGATTAAAGATGCTTAGGGAGATCTAGATATATGTTGCTTAACTGGATTTAAGGAAGGGAAGAGGATTAATTCAGTGTGGTATCTAGGAGATGTTGTTGTTCATTCACAGTTACTTTTGAAATGGCTTTGTTCAACTACTTCCTCCTTTATATATGTTCTTCTTTACCCAAAAAGTGGCTATAAGGACTCACACTAGTAAACGTTCACCTTCAAAGAATTTATCCTAGGAGGAAATGAGAATCTATTATATGGATCTTTTCCACTGGTGCCTTAATACTGGAGCAACGCAACAAGATGTCGTCTTTGAGGGTGTGTTCAGATATTTTCTACTAGGAATACTGTTAAAGGGTCTACTTTGCCTGGTCTTTTTAAAGAAGTACAAGGGCTTTGAATGTGGTAAGAATTCAAAAACATTTGCTGTATGCATGAATGGCCAGTACCCAACTGGGAGCCAAAAAAATTCTATCAGAACAGGAAGTATCAGGCATAGGTTTCCTGTGGTAGGAAATACAGAAGAATGTAAGTTCAGATGTACCTTGTAAAATGATATGCATGGTATAGTCTGCCCTCATCCGGGTTAGGAACAGAAAGGGCACTGGTCTTTGAATCATAAGCCAATGTTTACTTGGAAGTGGGGGAAGGGGTGAGGAGCTCCATGATATTAAGATCATTAAAAACTCTTTCCTTGTACTGGAATGTTTATAGCTATTTTATCCCTAAGCGTTAAAACTGGAAACCTGGGGTTCCAGGTTCACACCTGGGGAAGAGATAAACTGTGGTATATCCATGCAATGGAATACTACTCAGCAATAAAAGAGAACTACAGACACAAGTATAATAGAAGATGGGATTCAGTAGGCAGAAAGGGAGAGGCTAAGTAAGACTTGAAGGTCACTGGGTGGGGAAAAACATATTTTAAAACAATGCTGGGAGTGTCTGACCACAGCAGACTCGCTGAGGTGTAGAGTTCCTCTTAAGAAATGTAACAGACATCACCTACTCCCCTCAGGAATTTGACAAAAGATGTGACTAAAAGTAAGTGGTAGACCTTAGAACATAAGACCCACAAGGAACAGTATGGCCATACATAGATCACCTCCCACACAATGGAAACAAGCCACTCAAAAAGTAATGACTAGGCATTTAGTTACATAACCAATAAGGGTAGAACCTGAGAAGGAACAAAGGGGAAGAACAAGTGGGGGGGGGGGGTGCAACCAGAACCTATAAAACAAGGACTCTTGCCTACAGTGGCTGGGCATTCACTTGCAAATGCCCCCTCTCTGTAAAGAGAGCTTTTCTGCAATTCTTACCTTTCTAATCTTAGATTCTAATAAACTTTTGCCTGCTGCTCATTTTATTCTGTGTCCACCTCTTCATTCTCCCAAGCGGGGAGACAAGGAATCCCGGGTACTGAGCAACATGAAAAAATCTAAAAGCATTATGCTAAATAAAAGAAGGGAGACACAAAAGGCTACATACTCTGACTCCATTTATATGACATTCTGGAAAAAGGCAAAACTTAGAAACCAGATCAGGGGTTGCCAAGACACAGGAATGCAGAGGGAACCGACGACAAAGGAGCACCGGGGAACTTTTTGAGGTGATAAGAATGTACTGAATCTTGACCATGGTGGTAGTAAAACAGCATTATATGTTTGTCATACCTCATAGAAAAGTACACCTAAAAGGATAATTTAATGTATGTAAATTACACCTCTAGAACTAACACAGCCTCAAGATAAAAACAAAAAGCAAAAAGCCCTCCCCTTGCGCGATCCCAACAAAAGGAGGAAACGTGCCCAAAGTGCATCTTTCGAGGCCCCCATGCCCGGGCATGCACCACCGCCTGACCCCCGGGGGCTGCGACGATCCTCGGGCACGGGAGGGAAACAGGGCAGGACAGGGCAAAATGCATTGGGTGGGAAGGGAATTAGAGGCCCTGCCGCATCCACACAGACCCGAAGGAAGCCCTCACTAAGGGGAAGCCCCCCTGCTTGGGGGCCAACATTTCCCGAGGCTCCTTACCAATGTTCCCTTCGATGGCAATCTTCTTGATGCGGACCCCCTCAAAGCCGGTCGCGGGAGACGGGCAGCTCCTCTTAGGTGGGGTGGCCATTCTAGTCTGGTGGTGGCCCGAGTGCATCCAACAGGGAAGGCTAGGAGGCGGCCACAGGTGCGCGCGCTGGGGCTCGCGCCACTGCCGAACGAGACTAGACGCGCAGGCTGAGCTCCCGCCGGCAGCTAGTACCCGGGACCGCGGGTCTTGGGGTTTGATTTTGGCGCGCGGAGGCTGCCGACGGGGGCGGGACTGCGCCGCGACCGCCCGCCAGCGGGGAAGCCACGCCCCCTCCGTCTCCCCAGCTGGCAAAGTCTCTAGCGGCTCCTTGGCCTTGGCCACCGCGGGCGGGGCTCCTGCGTGCGCGCCCAGCACGTCGGGTCACGCAGGAGCACAGGGCGGGACGGCGCGCGCGACGACGCGCCTCTTCCCAGGACCCGGGGGTGGTGGTTCCGGAGGACTAGCGCCGAAGCTGGAGGGCGAGCGAGGGAAGGGGTTGCCACCCGCTCTCGTCACCAGGATGGCCGGCCCCGACTCCGGAGAGTTCGCCTCTCCAGCGGGTCGTGTGGAAATAAACAGAGCATCTGGAACAGAACTGGCTGTGACGCAGTGTATGGTAGAAAAACCAAACGGATTACCCGTGTAGTCCAGTCCGAGGACAACGGTCAGGCTAGGTCAGGCTAAGTGCTGGCGGGCAACCCAACCCTCAGGAAGTGTATTGCACTCTTACTGCGTGCCAGACACTGTTTCGAGCGCTGTTCTTGAATTAACTCGCAGCCCAGTGCAGGAAATCCCACCATTAGCCCGATTTATCAGTGAGGAAACAGGCACTGAGAAGCCTACTTATGCAAAGTCTCAAAGTCCGTAAGTGGATCTGGCATGGGAATTTACGTAGTCTGACGCCACTACACAGCAAGCTTTTCCTGATGTCTCAAACCCCTGTCCCGTTTGATTTGAGTCTCTTTTATGCTCATAGAGAATACGTCACACCAAAATGTGCCACTATGGCATACAGATTATTTCGAAATAAAGGAACTTTAGAAATAGTGCAAGGATACTCTGCCCCTCCCTTGTCCCCCCTGAAAGCAGATGAATCTATATAAAAGGTGCCCTCCCTGTATCAGGAGGGCAGAAGACCTCCTTATCGCCAAATAGGGAATTGAGGGCTGAGAAGGCCTATGAACAGACCTTGCTACTTACCAACTTACTACCCCAAGCCCAAACCCCTTTGTCTTGTCAGTTCTTCACTAATTTATTGTTTCTTTGTCTAAAAGATGCAATGACCTACTTTGGTTATTCCTTTGAATTTATTGTTATGGAGGTCCTGTATGTGCCGTAATTAAATCTGGTTTCCTCCTGTTTATCCTGTGTCAATTTAATTACTAGACCAGGAAAAGAATGGAAAACGTAAGAAGGGAAATTTTTCCTGCCCCTACAATGCTATGCAGACGTTACCACACCACGTAGGTTTCTGTTCAGCGTGGCAATAAGATAGATAGTTTAATTTTGCATTCCCTATACCTGACACATAGTTAGTAAATGTTGAATTTTTGAATGCCTACCTATGTGCCATGAACTCTGCTAGAACACTTATCTAGCTGGCAACAGATGCAGTGTAGAAATACTCTTTACAATTTGTTTTTAATCTTGGTAAAGATCTGGTAAGCTGGCACTATGCCATCTAGGAAGTTCCTGGGCTCAAATGGTCTATGGAAACCAAACGCCCTATTACTCTTTGTTACCTTGAAATTACCATCAGACCTGAAATGCATCTAATGGTAGAGTCAGAAGTGGTGTAATGGTGAATCCATTCTAAGAAAAGGCAGAAATCAAAATGTGAATCCATGGGGAACTCTAGGATAAAAACAGTAAAAATCATTAACTTCCTTATAATTATTTTGTTATTATTTTATGTTTATTACTTTTGTTTATCCGCATAGTAATTACCAGCAGGATCCTTGAAATGAAAAAAGCCTGAATGCTTGTCATCAGGGATGGCAAGGAATCTGGGGAAGCCACTAGGTATTATATTCCACATCCAAGCATGGGGGGAAACCCATGAAATGGTAAAGGTATTGGGCGATACTGAGAGGAGTAAGGCAGGGTTAGTCTCTGAGACCTTCAAATAGGAGGTAAGTAGACGAAGAAGAGGAAGAAATCCCAGATGGATCTAATAAAGATGTTTAGAGTTGAGGAGCAGAAATAGCCAAGAGTGGTTTCCACAAAAGGCACATAAGGAAAGTAATACAGTGCCGTGATTGAGAGGTTTAAGCAGTGGAAAACTATAAAGACTAGTTTCAAATTTCAGCTCTGCCAGTTTCTGGCTGTGAGAACTTGAGTCCCTCAAAGCTTAAAAGTGTTCCTTAAAAAGACAAAGTAGATGGGAGAAACAGGGAAACCTACCTTTCTTGGCATCAAGTTCAGCATAATTTCCCATTTTCCTACATAAACCTGTGTATAATGCAAGTAAGAGACAAAAGCACTTTTAAAATCACCTTCTTGATTTTTGTACACAATCCTTTACCTGCAACCCTTGTAACCAGATGTTTGAGAATGCAAACATTTTTGGATTTCAGAAGAACAGTAGTGTGAATGGAGTATTACTCAGTAATCAAAAAGAATGAAATCTTGCCATTTACAACAACATGGATGGAACCAGAGTGTGTTATGCTAAGCAAAATTAGAGAAAGACAAATATCGTATGACTTCACTCATATGTGGAATTTAAGATACAAAAAAGAGTAACATAAGGGAAGGGAAGCAAAAGTAGTATAAAAACAGGGGAGCCTGGGTAGCTCAGTCGGTTAAGGGGAGTAAGGCTCCCCCTACCCTGACTTCGGCTCAGGTCACGATCTCACAGCTCATGGGTTTGAGCCTCACGTAGGGCTCTGGGCTCAGAGCCTGGAGCCCGCTTGGGATTCTGTGTCTCCCTCTCCCTCTGCCCCTCCCCTGCTTGAACTCTGTCTCTCTCTCTGTCTCCCAAAAATAAACAAACAAAAAATAAAAAAGGGAGGGGGGCAAAACATAAGGGACTCTTAAATACAAAGAACAAATAGGGTACTGGAGGGGTTCTGGGTGGGAGGATGGGCTAAATGGGCAAGGACCATTAAGGAGGACACTTGTTGGGCTGAGCACTGGATGTTATATGTAGGGGATGAATCACTGGAGTCTACTCCCGATATCATTGTTGCACTATATGCTAACTAACTTGGATGTATATAAAATAAAAAATAAATATGTGTATATATATTGGAAAAAAACAGTAGTGTGGTACATATATTATGTAACCATCCCTCACCCTCCTGCAGAGGTGTTAAATCCAATACATAGCTATTTTGCCCTGAAACAGATTTCACATTAAATGGGATAAAGACTATTAACTTTATTTTTTTTTTAATTTTTTTAAATGTTTATTTATTTTTGAGACACAGAGAGACAGAGCATGAACGGGGGAGGGTCAGAGAGAGGGAGACACAGAATCTGAAACAGGCTCCAGGCTCTGAGCTATCAGCATAGAGCCTGACGCGGGGCTCGAACTCACAGACCGTGAGATCATGACCTGAGCTGAAGTCGGCCGCTTAACCGACTGAGCCACCCAGGCACCCCAAGACTATTAACTTTAGATCGGGTTAAGTTTACACTAAATTCAAAAAAATACTTTGTTTTCCAAGCATTTCAGATTTTATGAATTTTGGAATTGCAGATAAGACAGGGTATTGGCGGCACCTGGGTGGCTCAGTAGGTTGAGCGACCAACCCTTGACCTCTACTGAGGCCATGATCTCACAATTCATGGGATTGAGCCCTGAGTCAGGATCTGTGCTTGACAGAGCAGAGGCTACTTGGATCCTCTCTCCCTCTCTCTCTCTCTCTGCCCCTTCCCCACTCATGAGCACCCATTCTCTCACTCTCCCAAAAATAAATAAATATATATATTATTTAAAAAAGGGTATTGGGAGTACCCAGCCAGTCATGAGCATGCTACCATCTTCATCCTTCCTCACCCAAAATTTTGCTATCCCTTCAAATTGAGAATTCTTTTTCTTCTCTGGGAATGCTGGTATTACTAAAGAAAGAGACAGGACCTTGACTGATAACACATAGGTTTATTATGAAAACTCTAAAGTGAGAAATGAGAACTCAGAAGATGAGAACAAAGACAGAAAAAATAAAAGGCCTTGAATGTTGATATGTAGTGGTTATAGCCCATATATTGTATACATGAACCCAACAACTTCTGTAAAATGGTTATTTATTGACTTTATAATAAGCTTGGTTATGAATTTCTCCTTACAATCTTCTTTATTGCCTAGAAATACATGAATGCAGAAGCCATTATAAAAGCAAGAGTGGGAGGTCAGGGTGCTTTCAACCAATCTGAAGTGCAACAGCAAAATAACATGCTAGAAGGGCATAGCAGGAAACCGTCAGCCCTACATAAGGCCTTATCAAAGGAAGCTATATTATGCTGCATGCTTGCAAAGTAAATCAAGGTCATCAAGAAAATAGGACACTGTGGGGTGCCTGGGTGTCTCAGTCAGTTAAGCCTCTGACTCTTGGTTTCAGCTCAGGTCATGATCTCCCAGTTCGTGGGCTCAGGCCCAACGTTGGGCTCTGCACTGACAGTGCAGAGCCTGCTTGGGATTCTCTCCCTCTCTCTGCCCCTGCCCCGCTCTTGCTCTCTCCCTCTCTCAAAATAAATAAATAAACTTTAGAAAAAATGTGACACTGTACTCATTAGTCTGTTTAAAATAGGAGTATAAGGGGCACCTGGGTGGCTCAGTTGGTTAAGAGTCTGACTTCGGCTCAGGTCATGACCTCACAGTTTGTGAGTTCGAGCCCTGCATCAGGCTCTGGGCTGACAGCTCGGAGCCTGGAGCCTGCTTCAGATTCTGTGTCTCCCTCTCTCTCTGACCCTCCCCCGCTCACACTCTGTCTCTCTCTCTCTCTTGAGAATAAGTAAACATTAAAAAAAAAAAATTAATAATGAAATTAAAATAGGAGTATAAGACATTTGTTTGTTTTTATTTAAGTAATCTATACCCCCAGTAAAGGGCTTGAACTCACAACCCTGAAATTAAGAGTCGCATGCCCTTCCAACTGAGCCAGCTAGGCACCCCAGGAATATAAAACATTTATTAAACATTGTTGCTTAAAGGAATATTTAGAACTTGATACCAAAATGCATCATTCCAAATAATATTATATAATGAAGAATTGACTATTTAAATGTAGTACAATAGAAGCAAATGAACATACTTCTCAAAATATAGCTAATTTTTATATGGGTATCTTATGTGTTTATTTCTTTATACACAGTAGATGCTTTATAGCTACGGTATGTGAAGAATAACAAGGTGCTTTTATTTAAGTATGCAGGTTGACAATCCACATCAGCATGGACTGGTATTTCTACTTCTGTTTTTTTTTTTTTTTTTTAATATTAAATTTATTGTCAAATTGGTTTCCATACAACCAGTGCTCATCCCAACAGGTGCCCTCCTCAATGCCCATCACCCACTTTCCCCTCCCTCCCACCCCCCCATCAACCCTCAGTTTATTCTTAGTTTTTAAGAGTCTCTTATGGTTTGCCTCCCTCCCTAACTTTTTTTTTTTCCTTTTCCCTTCCCCTCCCCTATGGTCTTCTGTTAAGTTTCTCAAGATCCACATAAGAGTGAAAACATACGGTGTCTTTCTCTGTATGACTTATTTCTCTTAGCATAACACTCTCCAATTCTATCCACATTGCTACAAAAGGCCATATTTCATTCTTTCTCATTGCCAAGTAGTATTCCATTGTGTATATATACCACAATTTTTTTTTAATATATGAAATTTATTGTCAAATTGGTTTCCATACAACACCCAGTGCTCATCCCCAAAGGTGTCCTCCTCAATACCCATCACCCACCCTCCCCTCCCTCCCACCCCCCATCAACCCTCAGTTTGTTCTCAGTTTTTAACAGTCTCTTATGCTTTGGCTCTCTCCCACTCTAACCTCTTTTTTTTTTTTTTTTTTTCCTTCCCCTCCCCCATGGGTTTCTGTTAAGTTTCTCAGGATCCACATAAGAGTGAACACATATGGTATCTGTCTTTCTCTGTATGGCTTATTTCACTTAGCATCACACTCTCCAGTTCCATCCACGTTGCTACAAAAGGCCATATTTCATTCTTTCTCATTGCCACGTAGTATTCCATTGTGTATATAAACCACAATTTCTTTATCCATTCATCAGTTGATGGACATTTAGGCTCTTTCCATAATTTGGCTATTGTTGAGAGTGCTGCTATAAACATTGGGGTACAAGTGCCCCTATGCATCAGTACTCCTGTATCCCTTGGGTAAATTCCTAGCAGTGCTATTGCTGGGTCATAGGGTAGGTCTATTTTTAATTTTTTGAGGAACCTCCACACTGCTTTCCAGAGCGGCTGCACCAATTTGCATTCCCACCAACAGTGCAAGAGGGTTCCCGTTTCTCCACATCCTCTCCAGCATCTATAGTCTCCTGATTTGTTCATTTTGGCCACTCTGGCGTGAGGTGGTATCTCAGTGTGGTTTTAATTTGTATTTCCCTGATAAGGAGCGACGTTGAACATCTTTTCATGTGCCTGTTGGCCATCCGGATGTCTTCTTTAGAGAAGTGTCTATTCATGTTTTCTGCCCATTTCTTCACTGGGTTATTTGTTTTTCGGGTGTGGAGTTTGGTGAGCTCTTTATAGATTTTGGATACTAGCCCTTTGTCCGATATGTCATTTGCAAATATCTTTTCCCATTCCGTTGGTTGCCTTTTAGTTTTGTTGGTTGTTTCCTTTGCTGTGCAGAAGCTTTTTATCTTCATAAGGTCCCAGTAATTCACTTTTGCTTTTAATTCCCTTGCCTTTGGGGATGTGTCGAGTAAGAGATTGCTACGGCTGAGGTCAGAGAGGTCTTTTCCTGCTTTCTCCTCTAAGGTTTTGATGGTTTCGTCTCACATTCAGGTCCTTTATCCATTTTGAGTTTATTTTTGTGAATGGTGTGAGAAAGTGGTCTAGTTTCAACCTTCTGCATGTTGCTGTCCAGTTCTCCCAGCACCATTTGTTAAAGAGACTTTTTTCCATTGGATGTTCTTTCTTGCTTTGTCAAAGATGAGTTGGCCATACGTTTGTGGGTCTATTTCTGGGGTTTCTATTCTATTCCATTGGTCTATGTGTCTGTTTTTGTGCCACACAATTTCTTTATCCATTCATCAGTTGATGGACATTTAGGCTCTTTCCATAATTTGGCTATTGTTGAGAGTGCTGCTATAAACATTGGGGTATAAGTGCCCCTATGCATCAGCACTCCTGTATGCCTTGGGTAAATTCCTAGCAGTGCTATTTTTGGGTGATAGGGTAGATCTATTTTTAATTTTTTGAGGAACCTCCACACTTTTCTAGAGTGGCTGCACCAGTTTGCATTCCCACCAACAGTGCAAGAGGGTTCCCGTTTCTCCACATCCTCTCCAACATCTATAGTCTCCTGATTTGTTCATTTTAGCCACTCTGGCATGAGGTGATATCTCAGTGTGGTTTTGATTTGTATTTCCCTGATGAGGATGATGTTGAGCATCTTTTCATGTGCCTGTTGGCCATCTGGATGTCTTCTTTAGAGAAGTGTACTCCTAGCTTTTTCTACAAATACCAATTAGTGACACTGGGATACTTTGGTGACTTGATGTTCCAAACACAAAAGCTTCTAATAAATCTCTCTAGAATATGAGAATACTCTAAAATACATACTTTCTTTTAGAACTTAGGTATCAGGGTATAATGAAGATCCTCCAATACTGTTTATTAATATTTTTTTAAAAAATATTTATTTACTTTTGAGATAGCACAAGCAGGGGAGGGGTAGAGGGAGGGGAACAAAAGATCTGAAGTGGGCTCTGTGCTGACAGGCTGACAGCAGTGAGCCAGATGTGGGACTTGAACTCAAAACTGGGAGATCGTGACCTGAGCTAAAGTCGGATGCTCAACTGACTGAGCTACCCAGGTGCTCCTGTTTATTAATATTCTTTAATGGTCTATAACGAAGATAAAATACTTGATAAAAGCTTGACAGAAAGGTCAACAAATAATTATTTGTTGTAGTAGAATATTTAAAGAAAACAAACAAAAACATTAGCTTCAGGGTCAAGACTATTTGGATTCTAATCCTGGTCCTAATCAGTGATTTGTACAATTCCCGAGCTTCAGTTTTCTAGCATGCAAGATACTGAGATACCAACCTCTGAGGTTGTTGTAAACATTAGAAAAAATTTAATGTTCAACATATTCCAAACTTACAATATTTTTCTAGGAATGTGTTCAATGTGGGAGCATGTACAGCAAAAATAATCAATAATGCAGGATTCATGGCCAAACATAACTATTTATTAATTTTTTAAATAAACATTCAGTTTCTTCCTTTAGAAAAAACTTAGAATTTAAATATTTCCCATCCCATCACATACAAGTCTGTATACATTATTTACATCTTTCAATTAAACATATTACAGATTTTCTGACATTCAGTATCCCTTTTAAAGTAAAATGATGAAGCAGTTAAACTTTGATCTGTAATAACTAGAATTTGAGTAATCTTGGCAAACTTTTCAATATAGCATTCATGTTTCATTTCATATTTCAGACCATTTTTCCCCATCCAACTACTTAAAAATAAAGAGAATTGTGTGTTTCCATGAGAGCAGGATCCGTTGTCTTGCACATTCTCTGCAATTACACAATGTGAATAGGCTTCCATTATATGGCACTGGCAGGATTATGCTTTTGTCATCAGAAATTATCTCTACTCAAACTTTAAGAGTTGTCATGTTTATTGTACTCTCTCTCAACCTAGATTTCATGACACTGTTCCTTGATAATTTTAAGTAATAACATATGGAAAAATTCAAATAGAACAAAAGTTAAGCATTCCCTACAGGATTAGGGCCCTTACCACCTTAGTTATGCATGTACAAAAATAACACATACAATTTAGTGACTGTAAAAAACTATTTCCCCCAAAAATAGTTATTTCTGCAGAACAATTTAAGGAGAAATGTGTTCTTAATATGGAAATGCACTAATCTATTATCTCAGAAAATGAAAATGAAAATATGTACAAACCTGTAAGAAACACCAACACATAAAAATTTAATACACAGAAGAAAAATTAAATATTAACGAAAATTTTAAATTACTAATAATCTCAGCTTCAGTGACATAACTTCAAGAAAGCTGTCAACCAGAACAAACCAAAAATGCTTACGTAAGTTGCACCTGCCAACACTTCTGTCAGTGGATTACAGAAAGTGCTTCAGAACCACTAACAAGGACCTGCACAATCAACCCATCTGTTTTGTTCTCCTAGTGCAATGGAGGCTGAGAGGTGGGAAGTCAACAGCGTAAGGAAGTAATTTAAGGAAAAGGAGATGACAAGCCAACAGAGCTAAAAACAGGCCAGTGCTTTCATTATCTATCTTTGAGAACTGTAACCCAAAATGCTCTATTGTATAGCATTACACACAGAAAAGGAACTGGCATCATACTTGCAAAACTGAGATTATTCAATACTTTAATATGCATTTCCTGTCTTTTGTCAAAATTTAGGTTTTGTTCAGCTATAAGTGGCAGACATGGAACATAGTATTATACCTTTACAATAAATTATTCTCTATGATTAATTAACTTGTTAGGAACATCTTAAAAGTTTAAATTGTTTGTAGTCAGAACTGTTACTATACCTTAAAATTAAATTTTTCCAATAAATCTTAAGATATCTTTACCTCTAGTAATATCATACACCATTAAACTGAAAAACAGTAATTGCTGTGGGTGAATCTTAACATTACGACAAAACTCTACTATTTAAATTATTTTAGGAGTGGATCTAGAATAGCATGTCTAAAAATTGGTATATTCTTTAATATTTCAGAAAAGTTTCAAAATAACTTTTCCCCTTGGTATGCAGTCACATTTTCAAGTTACAAATATACTTATGGTCCCATATCTTTTAAAAAGACATTCAAAAATTTTAAAGTTATAAATGATATATGAAATGATTATACAATTTTAAATATTTTATCTGTGATACACAGGTTTAACATTCAGCATAATTATTATATAAAATTTATTCCAATTTCTTTGTACAATGATCTGCAGTCTTTTCATTTGAGTGAAAATAATGTTTAAAAAAAAGGACAAAGGTAAAGGCTATTGTTATCTTAAGCTACTTCTATATTAAATATTGGATCCATTTTTTCATACTGTCCCTTCAATCAAAATTATCTTATAGTAGTTGAGATAAAACTCAGAAGCTATCAGGGAAAGAAACGAAAGTAGAAAACAAGAGACAGACCTTGATTTTTTAATTATTATATTTAACAATAAGGTAATTAAACTAAATTTGTAAAAATTAAATAAAACCTATACATCCAAATGACACTGTGTACTTCAAAGTAGAGACATCAGGAAACTATTCCTTTATTAAATGGTGCTACCAATGCTCAAAACATTCTCTTCTGCAAATTCAGAGCCTATGGCAGTCTTTTGAACTTCCCTAATGGTTTAGTTCTAAGAAAACAGCAAAGTAGAGTTAAGTTTGGTGAATGAGCTAGGTCTTACTAAGCTGCCAAAAAAGTCTTCGGTGCAACTAAAATGATGAAATAGATTTTCTTGCATAGTCATAAACCAATTCTCAAGGCATCTCTGAAAATGCTCCAAAAACATTACACCCTCAAAGCATAGCTAGAAAGAATAATGCTCCCACAGGAACCACTCTGAAGATCAACTCTCATTTGGATGTTTAAGGTATGACATACTTATTTGAAAAGAAAGTCCTACAACTAACTTAATAATTGTATCTCACATTTCACCATTTCAGTGGTTATCAAAACCTCTCTCAGAGAGGGTGTACACAAAGGTATAAAAGAAATGTCATTTTGCTATTTTCCCATAAGCAAGGAAAATGCTAATACATAAAATGGAGTCTGGTGATTACATGTGTAAAATATAAATATCCACATCATCTGTATTTCCTGAAGATAAGAGATTGTAGTGTTTTATCTTTCCTGATAAGCCAGGCAGTAACTTAATCTGAGATATATTATACACTAAACCTGTCTTCCCCCAGCCAATACATTTTATGCTCACCCTTTACCATTTACAAATAACACAAATAGAAAGAGCAATGTAAAATCTTTCGATGTAAAGTAAACTGACCTCCAAAGCCTCTACCAGCCAACTAACACATGCTTACTCTTTTAATGAAGTCTAATGCCATGGTTTTTATGGGCAACAGAACAATCAAGTCAGCAAATGAGAGCCAGTAGCACCATCTACTGCTTACCGAAAGATTTTCACTCTTGGATTATTAATTTTCCATCATTTAAAATAACTCCTAAAACTTGCTTCATTTCAACACTTAACCAAAGCATTGTGATAATAATACTATGTTAACTTATTACTTGATATTTTATGCTTTAATTAGTGGATGAGAAAACCAACTTCTGCTTTAAATCTCTGTATAAAGAGCAGGGGGGAAATCATTATCTTGGTTATTTATAAACTAAATTAAGAGATCTGGGAAGAATCCAATACACATTCGTAAGCAAAGTGCTACAAAACCAGGATTTGATCCTTATTTTATAAAGGGCATCTTATTAACGCTCATGGAAACTAATCAAATCAAAGCAAGTTCTGTTAAACTGGTTATTTCTCACATGCTCTGGTGGGTGTTTCCTTACCTGTGGCCATGTAACCCCATGTACAATGCCAGGCCTCTCCCTGGGAGAACTTCTCTACTTTGTTATCATATCCATGCGTACATTATCTCCTTACTTCCTAATAATACCTCTGTTTAAAGGAATACTCAGAAGCAGGCACCTGAGATTCTGACACAGTGACAACAAACTCCTATCTACACACAGTAGGAAAGTAGGGCCTAGTACTAAACATTATTTTATAGAAACATCCTTCCATTTTTACAGTGTACTACTGTGTAAGGCTTAAAAGAGCAAGAACGATTTTTCAGTATTTTCTACACTTGGCTATTTGCAACCCCTTTGTTACTAGGATGATACAAAGTCCAACGCAGTATAGAAGACTACTGGAATAATTATGCTTCATTTTCATCAATAAATAGGACCCCATGTCACTTGATGCCAAATTTTATTTCTGAATCAACCTACAGGGATTGATATTACCTACCTAGGTAATAAAATATTTGTTTTAAGGACATCAGTTACTTCTCACTGCAGTTTATCAATAACCATTACCAATGAACGTCCAACATACTTGCCAGGCTCTCCCATTACTTCTACTGTTGGTACTTGGAGAATGATTGTTAGAAATGAAATGGAGAAAAAGGCAGTTCCTAGTCATCATAACTGTAATGGCATTAAATTATATCACTGCTCTCCCTGTTAATGGCAAAGACAGACTGATTTATTTAATTTTAGATTCTCGCTTACTGACCATTTTTAGTCTATATAATTTCAAAGCAAGATTTCTATTCCACAAGGAAAAAGGTATATATTTCACACTAAAGGAAGAATACATATTTGTAACTGAAGGAAACAGATCTTACCAGAAATGACAAAATCAAAAGGAAGTCTGAAAAAGATACTTCTCAAGACTAAAATTGAAGTGAAAAATGTTAAAATTATTTTAAAAATTAACTTTCTGAACTTTTTACTTATGGGAATAATTCACTAGAAAGCCATGACAAATAAAATGTAAAAGTTAATAACTACTAAATTAGCACTTACATTGTTTGATATCACTGCAAAGAAAAAGATTTCCTTTCACAGTAGAAAAATCAGAAGTCAGAATGCTTCAAATTGGGCCTATCATAAGCAGAGAAGGGTACTGTATCATTTTAAAATGACAGGCAAACACCAGCTCCATTCACTGAATGGAAATGCTGGAGAGTGATCTATTTCCCCCAAACAGTCCTTAAATTCCATGTTTAATGTCTACACCTAAAATTAATAATTTATGTTTAACTTCTCATGGAAGTTGATTCCTAAAAGGAAGTCTCTAAGACTTTGTTTACAAGAAATTGGTTAAAAACTTCATGCCACTCTACTCAAGGATTTTAAGACAAGACTTTCTGAACTTGACTCATCATACAATTCCATCTATAGCTCCCCATATAAACAAACCCTCCCAACCAAACACACACTCTTATCCATCCCCTCCTCTTCAAAGTAGAAGGGAATTCTCTAGACTTATGGCTCATTTGGCAATTGCTAAGAAACCTCACAGTTCAGCATCACCTCTGAAGATGGCAAACCTATATAAAACCTGAATTTTTACACCTAGAGTGCAGTTAACATGTAGAAAGAAGCTAAAATGCAATAGGTATTACACTTCAACATCCTTTAGTTTCAATATCACAGATATCAAGAGATGGAAGAAAGACCTGCTTGTAGAACTTTAAACATTTGTTGAACAGAATTACCATCAATATCAAAAATAATTAATAAATACTAATTTTGTACGTTCTACATGCACACCTTTACAAATTGTGTTTCTTTAATGTAGTAAAAGCTGGAGATCACCAATTTTGGTAAACTATGGCTTTTATCATAGACATTTTAAAACATGCATCAGTAAGTGCCCTGGGTAGTAATCCTAATATTGTTCAAGCCCTGTTCAGTTCTATGTCTGTGCTTTGCACCTCAGAAGTGAGCCTACCAAGGCACTTAAAAACATAAGTCTTTTGGGGACTTCAGAAATTGGCCACAATTTACACAACACAGAACCCCCAACTGTCATCAGTCCAATCAGCAAGCGTTTTCTTTCAGCACACAGTATTATCAAAAATTCTGCAAGTAAGCAAACCAAGTAAAAAAAACAAACAAAAAAAAACCACCATATGCCACTAAGACAAAACTTACCCCCTATCAAATTTACAGAGAATGGTTCTTGGCTTCCTCTAGCAATTGAATATGGTTTCACTTACTCAGAATAAAGAAAAAGAAACCCAAACAAGCCCCCTAAACCTATGACAAAAACGACCGAGATAAAAATAAAACACAACCAAATCCAAATAAACTCCACACACTTCATTTGAGGAACAATTTGCACAGCTCTGCGTCCTTTTATCTGTCCTTTGAGGTGAGTTTTTCAATCAGTTCTTGGAGTGGTGCAAGTTCTCTTCTATCAATAAGGTTGAATTCCTACACACAATAAAGGCAGGAAAAAATAGTAATAATGTATTATTTATATTTCATCCCAAAGCAGATTTCCATTAACATTTGTTGGACATTAGCTTTCAAAGTAAATAAGGGTCTTATCATTTTTTCAAAAAAATGTATTCCTATTCCCCCACTCTGTGTCTTGACTTAGGCAAATCACTTACGCACTTCTGATATTGTACACATCTGTAGTAATACTAGGGTAAATCCCCCTACCTTGTAAAATTACTGTAGGGACTAAATGTGATACTGTGTGCTAACCACTTCATGTAATTCCTGGCATAAAGTGAATACTCAATAAATGAGAGTGCTGCTTCCTGTTAAAAGGGAATAACCATTTAGATATCGTCAAACAAGTGGGGACCAAAAACTCTAGCATCTCAGGCAAATTTCAACATTACATGAACATGAAGAGTAAAAGACTTAAACATCAGCAAGCTATCATGAGATGTAGCATGAGAGTAACATAAGCAACACGGAGTCCACAAATGATAAACAAAATCCTATAACAAACAAATTAGAAAGCCTGGATTTAATTTTTGCTTCTTTATGAATTCCACTCCTGTCGTTGTGAGCTTCAATGTTGAATAGATTTCCCCACAACTATAACACCGTAAGGCTAAATAAATATAGGCTGTCTATACTTCTAATCTCATATTCTGCCATGGTAGGGCATTCTGAGCTCCCAATTTCATTCACTTATTGAGATGATCATGTCAACCATTATAGTAAGTACTGGGGGAAAGAATTAGAAGCATTTAAGAGCAAGCCTACCCCTAAGATTTGTGGGATCTGGACTAAGAACACAAATGGATATATAGCATATGACTATTAAATTTTACATTAAGCTAAAACATTGTTAAATAAAACATGTTCTATCCTCCTACCTTAACAAATATACCTTCAAAGTGACCAGGAAAGCAGATTCGAATTTAGAATTCTCAAGATTGCTCAGGATTCTGCACTGGAAAGGAGTAACATGAAGAGAGCCTATCCCTGACCCTCAGCAAACCTCCCTGATCTTCCAACCCCCAGCTCTACCTGGAACTTTAAGGAGCCTCACTTGCAGGAGTGTGGACACCCTGGCTGGTTTATGTAGGCAATGGTCACACACCTTCACAAACTGCTGCCATCTCGCTACCCCTAAGATCTAGAGGTACACGTATCAGAGATATGATCATCCCTTGAAAGAATGGACCCAAGGAAAAGATCCATGCAGAACTTGGAAATATAACTGGGACCATGTGGAAAGAAAATTGAGATCAGGTACCAGAGCACAAACCAGAGGGATCTGGGAGGTATGTTCTTTGCCCTGTGGGTCCCTTACTCTGTGAGAATACAGCTGGAGAATGACCAGAACAGGATTCTCTAAACAGTGAGGTCTAGGGCAGAGGTCCCTCTTACACCAACAAGGGGTGACTGTATACTAATGGAACTACCTTTAAGAAGGTCACAGTGTCTTGAAATACATTTCAATAAGCTCAGATGTGCTTAATGCTAGGTATCAATATTTGCTAGGAGCTGAGACATAACATTGCATTTTCAGATAAGATCATACAGTAGGATAAAAGTAACCCTTCTGGAGGGAGAATATCCTCTCCTAAATCACTAAAACCTGAACATTAGCAATCCTCTTCTGTCTAAACCAAAGCACAGAAGCAAACTTTGGGATAAGATTTTCTTTTTTTCTATAGGTGTCTGTAGATAGGATACCATGGTAAAGTAATTCCTCTGAGCAACAGTTTTGGCAAGTTATAATCTAAAATGTGTTTATATAGGTGAAATTGAGACATGAAATGTGTGCTTTTAGTGTGGGGGTATGTAGAGAGGGAAAATAGACACATTTTTCTTTAGTAGAGATGGGGTGAGGGGAGGGCATTTGTGAGTATATGCCCACAGATAAACAAAACTAACAGAGATTTAAGACTTGGACTTCTGCCTACCATCTACCCTCTCAACCTCAACCAAAAAGAAGCTCATCAGCTTAACCATTTCCACCTCTTTTTCAGTCCTGCCTATTTGCTGTCTAGTTATTATAGCAGGATGAGAATATCGGACTCCTCTTAGTCTACACCCCTGAGAACTAAAGTGAGAAGGAGGAGGTCAACCAGAGTCAGAGAAAAGACCAATGGACCTCTGGAATAGCAATACTCTTTGGGGCAATTTTTTCCTCTTTTGGATATAATGAACAGTACCTAACTTAAAAATTATTCAGCATGTGATTTTAAAAAGGAGGAGGAAAAAGGTGTTATATACAAAGCCCATTTCCAGGCCAGAATATGCTTAAAAAAAAAAAAAAAAGAAAAGAAAGAAAGGAAAAAAAAAGAAAAAGAAAAAGATCCAAGGTAGACAGGAATTGAGAATTGAGGGTTAAGAGGATCAGGAGGAATGCTAAAATGGTAAAGGGGCCAAGTTCATCTGGAGGCCTGCCAATTAGCCAGGTTCCTAATTCAGCCGCTCCATTATGGCCTGTTAACTGAAGCAATGTCAAGGCAAGACCTCTGAGATCCATTTTAGACTTGCATGCCACCAACCTGGAGATGAGTGGAATTTATAAACAAAAGGCCTTATCATCATGGCAAGTAGAGAAGAGCATAAAGACTAGAGAGATATGGCAAATTTTATCCTAAAGGATACCTTTAGTATGGATGCAGTATTCACCTTTGAATTCTACACATAATGCGTTTTACTGAGCAAAAAAAGCTTCCTGGGGTGCCTGGGTGGCTCAGTTGGTTATCTGTCCAACTTCAGCTCAGGTCATGATCTGACAGTTTGTGAGTTCAAGCCCCAAGTCATGCTCTGTGCTGACAGCTCAGAGCCTGGAGCCTGCTTTGGATTCTGTGTCTCCCTCGCTCTCTGCCCCTCCCCCACTCACACTCTCTCACTCTAAAATAAATAAACATTTAAAAAAAAGGAAGAAAGAAAAGAAAATCAGAACTCGAAAGGTTTCCAACTTACCTGGACAAAAAAAATAAAGTGCTTGAAAGAAGTATTGAGATGTGCTTCCTCCTGAAGTTGGATTACAGGATCGAAATGCTGATGATAAATGTGAGCATAAACCCTAAAGAGGCGTTTGAGTATAGTTTTTGCCACAGACATGAAATTCTTCGGGAATGGGACACCTAATAAATAGATAAACAACCCCCTTATTAACAACAAGAGACAAGAACAAAGCAATATGAGTTTGTCAACAAATGGCAACATAAATTAACAAGACAACCCTTTAAAGAAATATTTGTGAATTACTACTTAATAATACCCACTGTACTTTTCAGAAGTTCTCAACATATCACGAATGAAATTAAACTTTAAAATTTCCATGGAATAAGAACTAGACTTCAGCATCACCCCTTAATGCTTCTTGTGTGCTTACCACTTTACTAAAAGGAAATAAATTTATGCCTAAGATGGTAATGAAGCTAAAACTCACACTTATATCCTCAGATTTCTTAACATCAAGTCTCAATACAAATATGTGCTGAATACAATGTATTAACCATGTTCAGTTTTACTTAAAATGCTTGTTGGGGCGCCTGGGTGGCTCAGTCAGTTAAGTGTCCGGCTTCAGCTCAGGTCATGATCTCACGGTTTGTGAGCTCGAGCCCCACGTCGGGCTCTGTGCTGACAGCTCAGAGCCTAGAGCCTGCTTCAGATTCTGTGTCTCCTCCTCTCTCTGGCCCTCCCCTGATCATGCTCTGTCTCTCTCTCTCAAGAATAATAAATAAACTTAAAAAAATTTTTTAAAAAAATAAATAAAATGCTTGCAACACTTTTTTATATTTTTTCTATGGAAATTATTTCATTACTACTCCAGGTCTACATTTATTTATTTATTTTTAATGTTTGTTTATTTTTGAGACAGACAGAGACAGAGACAGAGAGAGACAGAGAACAAGTCAGGTAGGGACAGAGAGAGAGGGAGACACAGAATCCAAAGCAGGTTTCAGGCTCTGAGCTGTCAGCACAGAGCCTGACATGGGGCTCGAACTCACAAACTACGAGATCATGACCTGAGCCAAAGTTGGATGCTTAAACAACTGAGCCACCCACGTGCATTTATTCTGAAATCAGCTATAGTCCCTCTCAATGAGGCTTATTGTTTTATGAATTAGAGCACTTTTACAGCACTAAACAAATACAAAACTAGGAAAATACAAAATTTCATGTCCTTTGTTACACTGGCAAAATGATCCAGTTTGGCAAAACATAAGGCAAATATTAAAACTCCTGGATTCAGTGTCATCACATTACACTCACTTAAAAATATTATAGGTCACAAGGAAACATAAGACAAACCAAAATGAAGGGACACTATAAAATAGTATGCTTATCCTCTTCGAAAACATCAATGTCACGAAGGACCAAAAAGACTGAAGTACACATAGTCCATATTAAAGAAAGCTACAGAAACATGACAAGTGAATGAAAGCAAATGTCAAAGATTTTCTTTTGCTATAAAGGGTATTATTGGGGAAATGTGAAAAATCTGAAAAAGACCTGTAAGTTAAACAACAGTATTGCATCATTGTTAAATTCCTGACTTTGATAGTTATACTGTGATTTTCTAAGGAAATGCACACTGAAGTACATTTGGATAAAGAGGCATCATACACATAACTTACTCTCAAACAGTTCAGGAAAAACAAAATATGTAGTTAGGGGGAAGAGACAGGGAAAAGAGGGGAGGAGAGGGAGGGTGGGAGGGAGGGAGAGAGAAAGTGCACACACAAATATGGTAAGAAGTTGACAACTAAAAAATCTAGAAGAAGAAAAAAAAATCTGAAGAACGATATACAGGATCCTGTTCTTTGCACAACTGCAAATTTTCTAAAAGTCTGAAATTGAGTCAAAATAAAAAGTTACAAAATATATTATGGGAGATAAAAGATAAGGTGAAGGCACTTAACAAAAATGATTATGATGTATGTAAGGGAGTCCTGAAAAATAGACCTTTTATTACAAAGGCTCCAAGGTAGTTTAAACATTCAATAAATGTGTTTAAAACAATCCATAATAACAGCAACTATTTACATTGTGGTCTCCTCCACCACAAACTCTGAAAGCACAAAATATAGGGGCTCATGGGTGGCTTAGTCGGTTGAGCGTCCAGCTTCCGCTCAGGTCACAATCTCGCAGTTCTGGGGTTTGAGTCCCGCTGTGTGCTGACAGCTCACAGCCTGGAGCCTACTTTGGATTTTGTGTCTTCCTCTCTCTTTACCCTCCCCTACTTGTGTGCCTCCTCCCTCCCTCCCTCCCTCTCTCTCAGAAATAATAAATGAATGAACTTTAATAAATAAATAAAAATATAAAATGTAGTCAAAAAGCTGTCCGTTGATAGAACAAATCCTTAATTTTTTCAGAAAACACAAGTTGTAAGAAGTTTGAGAGGGTAAAATCATATGAACTAGCTGGCTATGAACAATTTCCACTTGAAAGGTCAGCCCTTAAGAGCAAATAAAAAAAAAGCAAATGTCATTCAAGTTGCTAACAGGCCAACCCCTCAAAATCTTCTGGTTTTCTTCTCACCTAGCTTGATTTCATAGTCTGTAAGATTCACACTGTGGTCATAAATTCAAACACCCTCTTTGCTGAAAATACACTGTAAAACTGAATATAAGTTACATAAACTCTTCCCTAAACAAGAAATGGATATGACTATGGCAGATGATATTGGCTGCCTACTCAGTATCCAGTCTCTTTTCTATAACACAGGCCAAATTTTGTTACTATCCAAGATATACGGATATTCTCACTGTTTAAAATTACAGGGAGGTTTAACTTAATGTTCATGATAAACTTGGTTTGGAAAAGATAAGGCACTTAAATGTGTAAGATTAGAAATATTGTGATAGATATGATAGGCTAGTATGGTTCCTGGAAGAGAGCCAGAAAGTTCCAAAAACATATAAAATTATATAAAGCATAATGGATCCCAATTATACAAAACAATCATACCAATTTTTGATGGAAATAATGTCTCATCATCCAACTGGTCCTGAACCCAAGTCATCAGGTAATCAATATACTTTGGCGCAGAGCACTTAATAGGCTTCTTTATGTTTGTTCCATCTGCCCAGTGATACTCATATCTGTATTGGAAAGATAACAGGCACACAGAATAGCAGAGTATACCTATACAAAAAGCATATATTTTTATATTGTTAAATGTATGTATATCATGAATGTATACAGGACATGTTTTAAACAATCTGCTCCTCCAAATAAAGATCTTTTGCATTTGGCATTTAAATTTAGAGTTTTTAAACTGCTACTGACTGGACTATTTTGGATTTAGCATGATCCAAACTAAGCTGATCCATCAATCTCAACTTTTCTAAGTTTTTCTTTATACACAGCATTTGTATTTTAGAATCATACATTGCCATGGTAGAAAACCTAGCTAACTTTCCACGTCTCCACTTCTGTGATAACCATCTTTAATCTTTATGGTTTTTTTTTCTTTGAAAAACATTTCTTATGCAGTACAATTATTTTTACTTGTAGTTTTAAATCTGGGGTTAAGGATAGAGAACGGCAAGGAAGATGCATGAAGAAGAGAATGATTCAGTATTTGAGTACCTTTGGCTGAAAAGCCAAATTTGCCTTTAAAGAAAAATGGCAACTCAAATAAAGATGCCTATAGGATTTGGGTATTAACAGAACACTATCGTTTGGTATAATCAACACTTAATGTACACCGACCATGTGAGAAATACTGTATCAAGGAATACTGTTCTTGACCAAGGGACACTAAAATGAAAGACACTTTCCATACTGTTATGGAAAATAGACTAGTAGAGGAGATAGGCTCATAAATGAGTAAGTAAAGACAGTATGGCAAGACTGGTAATGGAGTTATACACAAACGCATACCCACATGCAACCACAACCTGATTTTTAAGATAAGGAATAAACACACAGCTGCAACTCCAAAGCATAAAAATCTCCAAACTGAACTATCATTTCGTTTTTTTAGTTTCCAAAAGATTACCTGGCTACCATTTAGCTTCTTTCTTTGAATCAGTTTTGTTTTTCTAACCCTGTTCCAATTTAGACTAACAAAATGACAGGTCAGTGAGTCTAACGAAGGAGGTGAAATAAAATATAATGGGAAATACTACATAATATTTTAAATAATAAAAATTATCTTGAGATAGGATAAATAAGGAATCTATTTAATTATAGCTACTTATACCTGAACAATAAACCTAAACACAATACACCTGAATAAATATTCTAACAGCATACCTTACTGCCAACCCTGGGCAACAGGGTAGATTATCAAGTCTACTTTGAAGGTCTTCAAGAGGAGATTCTCCAACTTTTGGCATCCTGTTCCACTGCTTAATCACTTTCATAGTCCAGAGATTCTTCCTAATATGAAACTAAAGTCCCGAGGGACACTTAAGACTATTCTTGTTTGATCCTCTTAGGAGACATAGATCATGAACCACATAATTTTTAGCATCATTACTCTTCACTTAAAGACAGGACTCATCCATGTTTTCTCCCACATGTTAAGAAACCTTAACATTTTTGCCTTTCCTTGCAATCATATTTTTCATTTTATTAGTGATCAGGTGTTCCACATTCATTTTTAAATGCAAAAATAAAAAATGGACACAGTTGACCTAAAAATCATTTTCAATATTCTGAAGTTTTTAAACACACTTATTTTCAATATCCTAAAGCTTTTTGAAAAATAAAACTATATATTGCTTACACTTCTACAGTTTATAACTATGATTCCTCGATCCATTCTTATTCTTTTGTCATGTCTATACTTAAGAATGACTTCATCCTGTAATTCTATTTTGCCCACATTGATTTTTTTATTCCACCTCTGACAGACCATTCTCTTTGAAATTTATTTCCATCATCATGGTATAAACTTATCAACTGCAAACTACAAAATACTCATCATTTCTTGGTTAATAATAATAACTGACAAAATCCTCTGAGCCATCACTCAATACCACTTTACAAGGGGCCAGTACTAAGCTACTAACAAATGCCTCTCCTTGGTACAATCCCAAGCATCTTCTAGTAAAGATGGCAAAGCATGACGACAAATGCATCTTCTCAGCACTAAAAATGGGCATAAGACTCTCAAAAAAAAAAAAAAGGGAAGGGAGGGAGGGATGGCAGGTGGAAAGAAAGGCAGAAGGAGGGGAGGGAAGAAGGATGGATGAATGGAAAGGAGACAAGGAAGATCATTTTTTGTTTTTCCAGTATCTTTACAGAGATCCTGTGCCTGTTACTTTTGAAAAATTAGATACATTCCTCCTAACCAGCTTACTTAGATAAGGTTTCTGCAGGAAAAGTGATCAGACCAGTATTCTAAGTGGTAGTAATTCTCCCTAGTTCACAGGAACAAAGATATTGGTATAATATCAGAAAACCTCACAATAAAATACTGATCAATTTCAGAGGGGGAAATGACAAATTTGAGGTAAAGAAACCTTGCAAACACTCAGATGATAAAGTAATCAGGGTTAATATCACCAGTGATGGGACAGTTGATATTGTGTGTGCCCTCTGATATGATCCACTGAGAAGAAATTTATCATTTCTATGATGTCCTGCCAAGATAGCAAAGCCTAAATGTGGTCACAAGGAAACATCAGACAGACTGTATCAGGGGTCCCCAAGACCACCCCCATGTTTGACGATTTGCTAAGAGGACTTACAGAACTCAGCACACAGTTGTACTCACAGCTATGATCTATTACAGTGAAAGAACACAAACCAAAATCAACAAAAAGAAAAAGCAAATAGGGCAAAGTCCAGAAGAAACCAGGCACAAGTTTCCAAGAGTCTTTTCCCAGTGGACTCACAAGGGCCACACTTAATTCCCCCAAGACTGAGCTATGATAACACACGTTAAATACGATCTACCAGGTAAGCTCATTAGTGACTCACTGTCCAGATTTTTTATTGAGAAATGGTCAAGATGCACCCTCTGCATGGCACATATTAAAATTCTAAACTCCCAGAAGGAAAGCATAAGCTATACTGTTTGTACAGTCTAGGCACAGTGAACCTGTTTTAACAAATAGGGAGGTGAGAACCCTTTCAAAATCCCAGGTTCTCAGATGCTACCCAAGGATCAATTGTGTAAATAGGCCTTTCGAGGGGTAACAGTCAGGCCTGCTATGTTAAGTCTTTTCTGTATAAAGAAAAGAAATACTGGAAAAGACTGAGGAACTGTTCCAAATTGAAGGTACCTGAAAAGATAAGTCAAATAAATGCCATACATATTCCTAGGTAGAATCTTGGACCAGAAAGGGAAAACTGAGCAGTAATGAAATGTGAATAGTGTCTATGGACTGGAGGAAGGGATGTGGAGGGTTTGTATGCTGGTTATACAGAAGACTAACTTTGTTTTTGGAAAATACACAGTTGAATATGAAGGGGTAAAGATGCATTAATGTCTATAACTTGCTCAAAAGGTTCAGAAAAAATTGTTAATGAGTACATATACAGAGTAGGTGATGAAACAAATGCAGTAAAATGTTAATAATTAGGGAATCTGTGTGAAAAAGATATGGAAGGGCCTCTGGGTGGCTCAGTCGGTTAAGCATCCAACTTTGGCTCAGGTCATGATCTCACGGTTCATGAGTTCAATCCCCACGTCGGGCTCTGCTGACAGCTCAGAGCCTGGAGCCTGCTTCAGATTATGTCTCTGTGTCTCTCTGACCCTCCCCCGCGTGTGCACTGTCTCTCTCTCTCTCTCTCTCTCTCAAAAATAAACATTAATAATTAAAAAAAAAAAAAAGATATGGGAGTTCCTTGTGTTCTGGCACCTTTTCTGTACACTTAAAATTATTGAAGTTTCAAGGTTTGAAACAGTCTGAAAATAAGTTCTTTTCAAAAAAAATTACCTTAAGAGATACTTAAATCATATTCTTTTGAACATCTTTGATGATGGCAAACTGTCAGTTTTTCTTTAAAAGATTCGGGGAAATAGCTAAGCTCATTTGAAATTAATTTGAAGAATAAGGGTAGACAACTCCAAGTAATACTCTGCTCAGTATGTGAATTTGGTCAAAAAATACAAGTATGACTATGAAGTACTAAAACTGAATCTCTTGGGTAGTAAGTAATCTGACACTGTAGTTTAAAAGTTACCAAAATTAGGGGTGCCTGGGTGGCTCAGTCAGTTAAGTGTCAGACTCTTGATTTGGGCTCAGGTCATGATCTCAGGGTTGGTGGGATTGAGCCCTGCATAAGGCTCAGCGCTGTTAGCACAAAGTCTGCTTCAGATGCTCTCCCTCTCTGTCTGTTCCTCCCCTGCTTGTGCTCTGTCTCGGTCTCTCTCTCTCCCTCTCAAAAATAAACAAACATGAGAAAAATTTATAAAAATAAATACATAAAATAAAAGTTACCAAAAATATTCTAAAATAAGTGATGAGCAATCTAAGGTCGCTACTTAAAATGATAATACCCTAAGCACTAGTAAGTTTGGGCAATGTTGTTTTGTTTTTGGTGTGAAGCATATACTTCACAAAAAGTCAGCATTAAAAATAAAACTTCTCTCTTTATGTCTCATAAGTACCAATTAATCTTTCTTAAAGTTATAAAATGACACAATGTAGCAATTGAGAGTACAGGCACTAGGGGTGGCTGGGTGGCTCAGCCCATTAAGCGTCTGACTTTGGCTTCAGTCATGATCTCACAGTTCATGAGTTCAAGCCCCACGTCAGGTTCTGTGCTGACAGCCTGGATCCTGCTTCGGATTCTGCACCTCCCCTGCTCATGCTCTGTCCCTCTCTCTATCTCCCAAAAATAAATAAAATGTTAAAAAAAAAAAAATTAAAAAAAAAAAAAAAGAGTACAGGCACTAGACTCAAAGAGACCTGTATTTTAAATCTGGTTCTGCCTGCTTCTAGATAATAGGACCTTGAACATCTTACTTAACCTTTCTCAGACTCCATTTCTTTTCTTACCTCATAGGGTTGTATGAAGTAAAAGATAAAATGCATGAAAGGCTTGACATTTTAGGTAGCACTAAATAAATGGTAGCAGCCATTGTTATCATCAGCCATAGTAGTAATAAAGGCCAGTTTCAAGAATCTATCCATCCAAGCAAACATTTATCAAGTGCTAACCAAGTGGCAAGCACTGTTCTTGCACCAAAAAGTATTTAAACAAAGAAGGAATCTAATAGGTTAAATAAGACATGTATAAACAGTGCAAGAAAGAAATATAATCACAAAGACAAAAAGGTTAAATAGATCAGATCTAGTCTGAAAAAATCAAAAGGTTTAGAAGCAATTGATGTGAGCCTTGCAGATGGGTAGGATTTTTTAAAAATATCGCCAGATGATGAGAGGGAGATGGGAAGAGAAGAAAAATATCCAAGAGAATAATGGAGTAAGCAAGTTTTCAGAGTGTATGCAATGGAAGGAACGGTAAGGCATTGCCAGTAATCTAGTTTGGATAGACCAGAGAAGATTCATAAGCAAACAGAGAAAAGGTTGGAAGGAGGATTATACAGGGAGAGCCAGAAAACTCAGGCTAAGAAATCTGGACTTAATGTATCCGTCATTGGTGAATTGTGCTACATTGGTGAAGGAGATGCTACACAAAGAAATTATATGTTCAGAAGCTTTCTTTCTATCTAAGAACTTTTAAGTAAAAATGAGAAGTGATTATGAACCATGTCTTACTTTGGGCCAGCTGACATCACCGGACAACTTTCCTCTGTACAGAAATCTGTGATTGTTCCATAAAGCATATTAATCTGATTGAAGAAATCCACAGCTGCAAAGCAAATACCAGTTATAAGTAAAAAATTAAATTTTAATTTTACTCAAGCAGAATCCTAGATTTATCAGTGTTCTTTTCTCCACAAAGAACAGGTGAAAAGCATACAAAGAAATCACAACACTTGGTTACACTGAAATTAGGGGTTTCTGTTTGTTAAGTGGCTCCCTTAAGCAGATAAAATATCAAAGCAGAGAGTGGGAGAAATTCTTTGCAACACATATAACCAACAAAAATCTTGTATTCAGAATATATAAAGAACTCCTATGAATCAAAAAGAAAACAACCCAATAGAAAAATGTGAGACAATTTTGAACCCCAGCCGTTAACAAAAGAAGCTTCCAGATGGTCAAAAAGCACATGAAAAGAGAGTGGCGATCATGGAATTGCAAATTTAAATGATAGTGGGATGCCGGTCCATAGCCATCAAAAAAGTTAAAATGTATTTGAAAATGCAAAGAGCTATGAATATCCAACACATTCTTAAGGAAGAACAAGATGAACATCAAAATTTGTAAAGCACAATGGATAAAATAGTGCGGTCTTAGTAGACCAATGGAACAGAATGGGGAACAGAATGGGGAACAGAATGGAGACCAGAATGGAGACGAGAAACAGACAAGAAACAGCAAGCACAGAAGCATGTTAGTTTTAGGTGTACAATATAATGATTCAACAATTCTACACATTAGTCAGTGCTAATCACAATAAGTGTACTCTTAATCTGCTTCACCTATTTCACCCATTCCCCCCCATTTACTTACACAAATATTTCTTCTTTTTTTTAATGTTTATTTATTTTTGGAGGGGAGGGGCAGGGAAAGAGGGAGAACAGAATCCGAAACAGGCTGTCTTCTGAGCTGTCAGCACAGAGCCCCACACAGAGCTTGAACTCACGAACCTGGAGATCATGACCTGAGCCAAAGTCGGACACTTAACCAACTGAACCACCCAGGTGCCCTCACAAAGATATTTCTTAAGAAGAGCACAAAAAGCACTTATCATAAAGGAACAGTTTTCTATGTTTCATTGGACTTATTCCTGGGTTTGCAATATTTTTGATGCTATTTATAATTTTTATATTGACTCTAGTAACAATCTTATTAAATTTACCTATTGGTAATAATAATATTGGTGCAGTAATAATCCTAATATTTCGATTTTTCAACATTCATTCATATTGACTATGAATGAATATGTTTTCCTCCAAGTGATATTAAGAAAGCAATCCCATGTAGGAGCACCTGGGTGGCTTAGTCAGCTAAGCATCTCACTCTTGATTTTGGCTCAAGTCATGATCTCACAGTTGTAAGATCAAGCCCCGTGGTGGGCGCTCCCCACCCCCTCCCCCCACTGCTAAGCATAGAGCCTGCTTGGCATTCTGTCCCTCCCTCACCCTCTGCCTCTCCCTCACTTGCAGTCTCTTTCTCTCTCTCAAAAATAATAATAATAATAATAATAATAATAATAATTAATAATAATAATAAAGTAAAATAAATTAAAAATAGAAATTAATAAAATACTTTTAAAATCCCATTTATAATTGCACCAAAAATAATAAGACATTGAGGAATAAAGCTAACCAAAGAAGTGAAAGATGTGTACTCTGAAAACTATAAAACATTTATGAAAGAAATTGAAGATGACACAAAGAAACAAAAAGACATTTCATGCTCATGTATTAGAAGAACAAATACCGTTAAAATGTCTATACTACCCAAAGCAAACTACAGATTTAATGCCATCTCTATTTAGTACTTTTCACAAAACTAGAACAAATAATCCTAAAATTTGTATGGAACTACAAAAGACCCCAGATAGCCAAAGCAACCTTGAAAAAGAAAAGCAAAGATGGAGGCATCACAATTCCCAACTTCAAATTATATTACAAAGCTGTAGTGATCAAAACAGTATGGTACTGGCACAAGAGAGACACATACATCAATGTGATCAACAGAATAGAGAGCCCAGAAATAAACCCACACTTATATGGTCAATTAATCTATGACAAAGGAGGCAAGAATATACAATGGGGAAAGGACAACCTCTTCAACAAATGGTGCTGGGAAAATAGAACTGGACCACTTTCTTTCATCATACACAAAAGAAACTCAAAATGGATTAAAGACCTAAATGTGAGACCTGAAACCATAAAAATCCTAGAAGAGAGCACAAGCAGTAATGTCACTGGCCATAGCAACATTTTTCTAAATATGTCTCCTGGGGCAAGGGAGATAAAAGCAAAAATAAACTGCAGAGACTACATTAAAAAAAACAGCTTCTACACAGGAAAGGAAACAGCCAACAAAACTAAAAGGCAACCTACAGAATGGGGGAAATATTTGCAAATTACATACCCAATATGGGGTTAGTATCCAAAATACATAAAAAACTACAAACTCAACACACAAAAAACAAATAATCCAATTAAAAAATGGGCAGAAGACATGAACAGACGTTTCTCCAAAGAAGATGTACAGATGGCCAACAGACACATGAAACAATGTTCATCATCACTTACCATCAGGGAAATGCAAATGAAAACTACAATGAGATATCATCTCACATCTGCCAGAATGGCTAAAATTAACAACACAAGAAACAGCAGGTTGGTGAGGACATGGAGAAAAAGGAACCCTCATACACTATTAGTGGGAATGCAAACTGGTTTAGCCGCTGTGGAAGATAGTATGGAGGTTCCTCAAAAAATTCAAAACAAAATTACCACATGATGCAGTAATTCCACTACTAGGTATTTACACAAAGAATACAAAAACACTAATTCAAAAAGATATATGCACCTCTATGTTTATTGCAACATTATTTACAATAGCCAAAATATGGAAGCAACCCAAGTGTCCGTCCATAGATGAGTGGATAAAGAAGATATGGTGTTTGTGTGTGTGTGTGTGTGTGTGTGTGTGTGTGTGTATACACACACACACGTACATATATATATATATATATATATATATATACATGTAGAGAGAGAGAGAGCGAGGGAGAGGGAGAGGGAGAATGGAATATTACTCGGCCATAAAGAAGAATGAAATCTTGCCATCTGCAACAACATGAATGGATGCAGAGAATATAATGCTAAGCTAAATAAGCCAAAGAAAGACAAATACCATATGGTTTCATTCATATGTAGAATTTTTAATTTATTTTTTCTTTTAGTAATCTCTATATGCAACATGGGGCTTGAACTCACAACCCCGAAAAAAAGAGTCACACACTCCACTGACTGAGCCAGCCTGGTGCCCTCCTATGTGGAATTTAAGAAACTAAACAAAAAAGGGAAGACAAAGGGAAAAGGCAAAGGAAAGGGAAAGAAAAAAGAAAAGAGACAAACCAAAAACAGACTCTTAACTGTAGAGAACAAACTAGCAGTTGCCAGAGGGGAGGTGGGGCAGGGAGCAGATGGTGAAAGAGGTGAAGGGGGTTAAAGAGTAGTACACTTATACTGATGAACACTGAGTAATGTATAGAATTGGTGAAAACACGCTATTGTTTACACCTGAAACTAATATAACACTGTAGGTTAACTACACTGGTTTTAAAATTTTTTAAAAGGTCTACTCCAAAAAAAGAGTATCTGATAAACATATTTTACTAATTTCATAAGATCATTATTGAATTTCCTTTTAAAAAAAAGGCATAGATAAGTAACTGAGTGTACTACTGAGAGAGGCAATTTAGCATAGTGATTAAAGTGTAGTCTCTCCTTGTGATGAGCACCGGGTGATGGATGGAAGTGTTGCATTACCATATGGTATACCTGAAACTAATATAACACTATATGTTAACTAGAATTAAAAGAAAAACTTAAAAAAAAAAAATGTAGTCTCTAAAACTCTAAAGCTCTATATTTGAGCCCAGGTTCTATCATTTGATAACTATACAACTTAGGCAAATTACTAATCTTTCTGTCTTACCTTCCTTATCTATATTAAACTGAAATAATAGTACCTACATCATGATGCTATAAAGATGAAATAAAAATAATCCATGTAGAAAGGATAACAGAGGGTAAGACATAGAATTAGTGTTCCATAAACATTAATTGCTGTTATTATTATTTTTTTCCACCGAAGATGGTAAATCTGTGCTTTGTACTACATTATAACAGGAGACAAAAATTTCATAGAACTCCATATTCACAAATAAAATAACACAAAGGCTAAAGTGGATTGAGGTTATCACTATCCTGTGACATTAAGTTGCTAACTAGAACCTAGAACAGACAGCATTCCAACACTAACCTATAATGAGGCTACTAACCTAATTTAGAGCTTACTGAGAAACAGGCTACTTACTGTTCACTGCAACCCATTCATTTAGATCTTCCCCCTCAGGAAGCATGACCGCCATCCGGAGATTACCACTACCAAGTGTGGCTTCTGCGTGCTTTAAGAGCTCATACTGGTGAGAACCCTCTGGAATGTTCTTCTTTGGTTTAAATGTTTTAGAGGAGCGGCTACCACTGTGAATAGAAAAGAAACGAAGAACCTCAATATTTAAGGCACAACTTTCAACAGAGTTGCCTGTACTGTATTACTGAATAAAATAACATTGAGGTGATCTTAATGTCTACAAATAGCCCTAAATTGTACTGGCTACGTTAAATCCCAGTGCAATAATGGTGGTAACTACTATGTTTGATACCCCAAACTCCTACAAATCTTCCCTACATTCATACTGCAACTCCCAAGGAGAAAGATAATTTTTAGCTATAACTAATCCAGTGTTTCACAATAAATTAGATTCAGGATTATTGGTTGTAATCTATAAAAACAAAATAGTACTTCTATAATCATTTTTGGTCATTTTATTCCTTTTCACCCCTATTCTAAGTCCCTCATTTTACTACAAGTAATTTATTTCCTTCATTAAAGATAGTTTTATGTCGATAAAACACAAAAATCCCAGAGTGAGAATGAGAAGCTACATGTTCTGCCCAGTTATAGGAAACATCAGCAATCTTAACCCAGAATTCCACATATGCAGATAAGTAGCTAGACATTAATATGGTTGGCTTCTCAAATTTCTCAGTTCGTGTGGATACATGCACACACACACATTTTTTAAACGGATCGAATGAAACTAGTATTAGAAATGTTTTTAAGAGTTTTTAAGAGATGGATTCTTCTGTTAATACTATCAAATTTTTATCAAACTGTATTATATCCTGGTAATTCCTTCTCAATACTTCCCTTTTCTTCTCTTCATATAGAAAGGAACAGTTAAGAAGGAATTAGAACAAGGAGAGGCTGGGTATGTGCGAACTCTAAAGTTTCATGTTACTAAATTCATACCACCAAAAACATTCAGTGAACATATGAATATGGAAAGGGAATTCCAAGAACAGACAGTTACACTTTGCAAGCTCTCCATAGCTTTTCACTCATTACCTCCTTCTCCCATGCTTAGCCCCATGATCTCTCCTGTTTTCGCCAAGATAAAGGGTAGTTCTCAGTGCTGGTCACACATTATAATTACCTCAGGAGCTTTCAAAAAGTACTGAGGATCCTGAGATAAACTAAGAACCCAGTATCAAATTCAACCCAAATATGGAATTCAAATGACAGGTTTTTTTCATTCTAAGGCAATGGAATTGTTGTTTAAACCGAAGTCTCTGTTCAGATGTTCGATTAGAGTACACTGATGTTCTTCATATTATTGCCCCCTCCCTCTGCCAGGTATCTCTACTCAACAGCCAAGGCAACTCTAAAACCACTGATCAGACATTACTCCTCTGCTTAAAACCACCCAGTGGGTTTCCAGTGCCCCAAAGTAAATCCAAATATCAAATATAAGACAGAGGCCCTGGGGGTGCCCAGGTGGCTTAGTCAGTTGAGTGTCCGACTTCAGCTCAGGTCATGATCTCGCTGTCCATGAGTTTGAGCCCCGCATCAGGCACTGTGCTGACGGCCTGGAGTCTGCTTCAGATTCTGTCTCCCTCTCTCTCTCTGCCCCTTCCCCGCTCATGCTCTGTCTCTTTCTCTCTGTCAAAAATAAATAAACATTTTTTTTAAAGTTAAAAAAAAAAAAAAAAAAAAGACAAGAGGCCCTGGACCGAAACCCTTCTTCAGTTTAATCAGAGAATGCATTAAACACCAAATCCTCTCCCAGCATCTCTAAAATATAAAAACATAAAGATCATTATGCCTACACCAAACTTGAGACTTACTTTATTTTCCTGCTCTTCTCACCCTTTATCAAAATTTAGTGTGAGAAACAAACCTCACCAACATTTTCTACAAAGACATTTTACTGATTTATGTGTGATTAATGACAAAAATAGCTCTCCTATGACTAATCTGGTGCATGTCTTCAGGCAGGGTGTTAAAGTTAAATACACTCTCTTTAATTAGCCACTGTTCCAGTTAATGCAGCAACTGAGGACGTGACAAGCTGTTCTGAAAAGTGCTGGCGGAACACATGAGGATTATTAAGGACATCAGTTGTGCCTGCACTCAGAGGAGGGTCAGAGCCTCACTTGCCCCCCAAAACCATCTACTTGTTGACCCACTCTGCCATGAAGTCTTAGGCTTCCAAATGTTTTCTTGATTGATACTCCACCCAGAATTGGTCTTCCACAAAACTAAGTAAATCTACCTCATAAGACTTCAGTCTTGAGTAGAAAGAAAAAAAAAAATCTGAGCTCGATTTTGTGAAGGCCAGCTATGTTATCTTAGGCAAATACCCCAACTTTCTTGAGCCTATTCTTTCTTAAGTAGTGAAAGCCTAATTAAAATAACAAAACATCACCACTGTCTAGATCTTAGATCTGCTACAAAATGAGAAAAGTAATATATGTGAAATAAAGTTTGGTTAAAACTGTAAAGTGCTGTGCAAATGTTAGTTTTTTCATTGTCCTTCCTGTTCCCGAACCAGAATGACAGAGTCACAAAGCAAAGGGTAGCACAATATCCAAAGCAGTATTCAAGCACCACTCCCACCCTCTTCTTCTAAGACTGGATTGGGGGGGGGGGGGGTGGAATATAAACCTACTTCAGAAACAAATGCTTTTACACATCAAGTTTATGAAAGAATTTTTTTTTAATCCTGTTTTATTTTTTGGTGCTAGTCCCATATGAAGGTTTGGGTGATCTAATGCTAATCATGGAAATCAAGAAAACAAGGTTCTATTCCTCATTTTGCCACTTTCTTTTTATGTTACTTAGGAAACCACAAATTATCATCTGGGCTTCAATTTATTTGGTTTTTTGAAAGTCTGGAAAATAACTTTTTACAAAAAGGTATAATTTAAGAGATGAGATAATGTTTATAAAGTGATCTTAGTTCCCTGTGGACTACTGACTTCCTTCTCTGTTCCTCATTGCCATGTACACTTAAACTTCAAAAATGTTTTCAAGTTCTCTAGTTTTCTTTCTCTCTGACCCTTCTGCTTTATTCAGGCAATATAACCTAACCATTTCAATACTATATATTTTTTATATATTCTTTTTAAAAACCATATTCAGTCGGTTAAGCATACTACTTTGGCTCAGGTCATGATCTCACAGTTTGTGGGTTTGAGCCCTGTGTCGGGCTCTGTGCTGACAACTCAGAGCCTGGAGCCTGCTTCGGACTCTGCCTCCCTCTGTCTCACTGCCTCTCCCCTGCTTGTGCTCTTTCTCTCTAAAATAAATAAACGTTAAAAAAAAGAAGAAGAAGAACTCAGCTTTGTCCTTTATTTTTTTTTAATTTATTTTAAGTTTATTTATTTTGAGAGACAGAGCATGGAAGTGGGGTAGGGGCAGAGAGAGAGGAGAGAGAATCCCAAGCAGGCTCCGCACTGTAGGCACAGAGCCCAATGTGGGGCTCGACCTTGTGAACTGAGAGATCTTCATCTGAGCTGAAACCAACAGTCGGACGCTTCACCGACTAAGCCACCCAGGCACCCCCTTAACTTTGTCCTTTAAAAAATAAAAAAAACATATTCAGCTTTGGTGTGCCTGCGTGGCTCTGTCAGTGAAGCATCCGACTCTTGACTTTGGCACAGGTCATGATCCCAGGGTCGTGTTATTGAGCCCTGTGTCAGGCTCTGTGCTGAGCATGGAGCCTGCTTAAGATTCTCTGTCTAGGGGCGCCTGGGTGGCTCAGTCGGTTAAGCGGCCGAATTCGGCTCAGGTCATGGTCTCGCGGTCCGTGAGTTCGAGCCCCGCGTCGGGCTCTGGGCTGACAGCTCAGAGCCTGGAGCCTGTTTCAGATTCTGTGTCTCCCTCTCTCTGACCCTCCCCCGTTCATGCTCTGTCTCTCTCTGTCTCAAAAATAAATAAACGTTAAAAAAAAAAATTAACAAAAAAAAAAAAAAAAAAAAAAGATTCTCTGTCTATCTGCCCCCCTCCCTCACTCAGGTGCTCTCTCTCTCCAAAAAAAAATTATTAAAAAATAAATTAAAAAAAAAAAAAAAGCATATTCAGCTTTTTCAACAGCTACCTGAAACTTCCTCTAGTATCCACCATACCCTGGAAGGGGGGGGGTCAGTACTAGTCCTCATTCCTAGGTCAAAAGATCAACTGACAGAGTCCTCAAGTTAAAAAGCACAAAGAGGAAAGCATATATGCAAAAGTCCTCATCAATGAGTACAAAGCTCTTATAATAACAATGTATGCCCAAATGCATATATGTCACATGGCATTTTAAGATATTTGGTGAAAATATTCACAGACATTTTCAATAACAGAAAGTATGTTGCCCTCCCAATCCACCCTCCTCAGAAGAAATCTGCTTATCTGGAGAATCTCAGAACTAAGATCTTATATATCCTTCCAAATAGTCTATGCCTATACAAGCATAAAAATGCTTGGACCTGTTTTTTTTTTTTTTTTTTTTACACAATTGTTGCATGCTATAGTATACTAAATAATGTTTTTCACTTAATATCCAGGAGATGATTGTATATTAAGGCAGAAGCAGATCTAATTTATTCTTTTTAATACTGAATAGTACTTCCTTATACAAATGTATAATACACACACACATATATATATATATTTAAGTTTATTTATTTAGTGAGAGTGTGAGAGAGAGAGAGAGAGCAGGAGAGGGGCAGAGAGAGAGAGAGGGAGAGGGAGAGAGAGAATCCCAAGCAGGCTCTGCATTATCAGTGCAGAACCCAACATGGGGCTCAAACCCATGAACCGCAAGATCACCACCTGAGCTGAAATCAAGAGTTGGATGCTCAACAGACTGAGCCACCCAGGCGCCCCAATGTATAACATATTTTAATCGGTCACTTCATGATAAACATTTAGGTTGTTTCCAGTCACTTGTTACTATAAACAACGCTACAGTAAGTAACCTTGTGCACATGTATATATGAAAAATAAATTGCTAAAGTAAAACTGCTGTGAAGGACACGCACATTTTTTAATTTTACATAAGCCTATTTTTCTCCCCAAATAAGTCGTACCCTTTTACAATCTCATTAACAATGTATGAAAATAGCTAACACAGTATCATAACTTTAAGAGAATTTGGAGCTTTCTGATTAGACAGTGAATGACACATTATATATAAGGATGTTACATTGATAAATCATGGCATTACCCAGGGGTCTTTTCTTTCCAAATAAACAACCAAGATTCAGGATTGTTTCTCCTAGTCAGTCCTCTTATTCACATCTTAAGGCCGATCAGTTTCTACAGCAAGACAGGATGGTTTGACAAATAACTGAGTCCTAAAGGAAAACCCTGAACCCACATCTCTTACAATTGGTAATCCAATTTGATCTACCTTTTGTAAATTTCAACAGCATTATTTATTTGCTCTTTGAGAACCTGAAGAATAGATTAGCCCCCATAGTGACACTAGGTTAACTTCTATAAGCCATTTCTCACCATCTCAACACTCACATTTATCATTCCCTTATTTTAACCCTTTATTGTCCAATCCAACTATCAATGAAGTTGATACTTCCCAAGTTGAACAGGAGAATCTTAAGGCTATAGGAATTGGGGAGGGGAGAGATATATAGAAAACTCAAAACAGGGGAACCAGTAAGTGTTAGAAGAATAGATGTTTGTATATTTTGACACCCAAGAACATGCCAATTATCTTGAACAAGTTATTTGACATTACCAAGCTTCAGCTTCCTCATCTATAAAATGGGAAAAATAATATCCACCTTACTACTGAACCCTGTGGTAAGACCTCCACTAATATTAGTTCTCTTTGCTTCACCTCTAGGTACCAACCTGTCATTCACATCAGTAGCTCCTTCCATAGGTCTAAGTCCAATACTAAAGATCATGTACTTGATAAATATTTCTTAATTGACAGTTCCAGTGAACTTCAGGCTGAGAACTCCTACATCAGGATAGTAATGATGATTAATATTAACTAACATTTACTGCAGGCTTTGTGCTGAGAAGGATTTTACATGCAGTATCTCATTTAATCCTCTTAACTATGATGTATATGCTATTATTTTATTTTATGGGTAACAAAACTGAGGTTTAAAGAACTTAAGATTATAGTTAAGTTAAGATTAACTTAAGATTATAAGAGTGGTAAATAAAGGAGCCAGAATTTAAATCTAGGATTGAAATCTTGAAAGCTCATTCTTTTACCCACTACTGAAGACTGCATGATGCTTACTTACCTTTACCTTCCATCCAATTATTTCTAATAATTTTCTTCCTATATCACCACAGTTTAATCAAGTCACTTATGAAAAAACACAAGACTAATTCATAATGAGAGAGTTATCAGTTAGGCACATTTTTTTTTTTTAACGTTTATTTATTTTTGAGACAGCGAGAGACAGAGCATGAACGGGGGAGGGTCAGAGAGAGAGGGAGACACAGAATCTGAAACAGGCTCCAGGCTCTGAGCTGTCAGCACAGAGCGCGACGCAGGGCTCGAACTCACGGACTGCGAGATCATGACCTGAGCCGAAGTGGGACGCTTAACCGACTGAGCCACCCAGGCGCCCCAGTTAGGCACATTTTTAAAACAACCTTCAAACTACCTAATTCTATCTCCTCTCCTCATACCTCTACTGATTTATATGAATACTTAGCACTGCCATTAAGGAAAAACAAAATCCCGCCAGAGAACAATTTCCTCCAAAAGGGTGCCAAACATACTAATGCTTTCAGAAAGGCAGATATGCACCAGCAAAAAATGTTAGAAATTGCCAAAATCAAGTACAACATGTTCTAAAAACAATAAAGCTAAAGACTCTAAGCTAAAAACATTGAGTATCAAAAAGACTACCTTCAATTCAAGGAAGTTAGCAATCTGAACAGACATACCTACTTCCATTTCTGCCTAACATTCCTTTTAAGCCACTATTATGAGTAGTGCTACTGCTACTATCATCAATGACAGAGTAACAAGTTCCTTAACACCACTGGAAAGCAAGAAAAAAGGCTATCAGCAGGCCAGAAATTGAAGAATTCTGGTGAGATTAAAAAGTTGATGAGAGGGGCGCCTGGGTGGCTCAGTCGGTTAAGCCTCCGACTTCAGCTCAGGTCACGATCTCACAGTATGTGAGTTCGAGCCCCGCGTCGGGCTCTGGGCTGACGGCTCAGAGCCTGGAGCCTGCTTCCGATTCTGTGTCTCCCTCTCTCTCTGCCCCTCCCCGGTTCATGCTCTGTCTCTCTCTGTCTCAAAAACAAATAAACGTTAAAAAAAAATAAAATAAAAAAAAATAAAATAAAAAAAATAAATAAAAAGTTGATGAGAATACACCTAAAACTAGAAGGATATTATATGTCAACTATACTTCAATAAAAAAATAGATTTTAAAAAAAGTTGATGAGATACAGGGACAAAGTCTAAAAAACCTAGTTTAGAACATGCGCACTGATATAAATGAGTGAATCTTGATAATACTATGCTAAGTGAAAAGAACCCAGACACAAAATATGTTGTATCACATATTGTATAATCCCATTTATACAAAACGTTAGAACAGACAAGTCCATAGAGACAGAAAATAGGGGCTGTAAAGGGAGAAATGGAAGAGTGTCTACTAATGACACAAGATTTCTTCTGGGGGGTTAATGAAAATGTTCTGGAATTAGATAGTCCTGATGATTGTGTAACTTTTTAATATACTAAAATCTACTAAACTGTACACTTAAAGATGAGTTTTATGGTGTGTAAATTATAGTTCCGTGTTTTAACATTTTTTAAAGAAAAATCTTTACTATTAAAAAATAATTCTCCTCACCACCTCAATAAATCAGTTTCTTTCATCCATTTATCCAGGGTTGCATTCTGCATTCCAAGTAACATATTCTGACCACCACTTATGTTCTAAGAAGCACTGTTCTAAGCCGAGACACAACACTGAGCAAGAATCCCTACTCTCCTGGTGGGGATGGAAGGAAGAAGATTCCAATATTTATAGGAAGAACCAACAGACTCACTACTGGATTTCATCATTTGTGGACAGTGGTGAAGAATCAAGGAGGATTCCTAGATTTTTAGTCTCAAGTAGATAGAAGATGGGCCACTTATGGAGATAGGCTTTGGAAGATGGGTTTAGGACATATTAACTTGAGATATCTATCAGACATCCAAATGGATATGTTAGGTAGGCGGTTGTATTTACAAGACTCAGGCTCAGAGGAAAGATCAGACTGAAGGTAACTAATAATTTCAGTATCTTCACTGGTTAGCACAGGGCCAAAAGAGGCACTAGTATATTATGAAATGCATATTTTATAAGTTAAGAAAAGTCCTATAGTAGTAAAGAAAATTGTTCAAGATTTAGCCTAGGGCTTCCCAGACATCTGTAGTCATGGAAACTTTTCTTCCAAATTTTAACATCTTGCTCTTTAACACATTATTAGGGAATATTGTACTCGTATATTAAACTGCTAACTGGGTTGCCTCTCAATGTGAAGCAAGTTCACAACTCTTCAACTTTATAAAGTATAACTTAGTGACTTCATATAAGAACAAGTAGAGGGTTGGGCAATTCACTATTTAATACCCTATAAAATTTTATAATCTAATCCTTGGAAAATAATAAAGCACTTCACACACAAAGGCCAATTAGTTTCTACATCTGTGAAGTGATCTGAGGCATTATCTCAGCTACAGGCAAAGACACTAAAGTTTAATAGCTCATCTCCGATCACCCTCTGAGCTTTTGAGTCGTATGTAGGCTGCAGTTTCCTTTGCCCAGCACTAAATTCATTACCCCAGTCAGTAAATGGGTAGTGAAACCACAAGAGACTTTAGGAAGTGCCCAGAGTCAAATGTCTGGGTGATTTCTATGCAATAGCAGTGACTCCATTTTCAGAACCCTATACAATGTGCTGCAGTGTTAAAAAGAAGACTCCAAAACTTGCATGTGTAGAACTCAGAATGAATATTGATCTAGCAAATGAGTTGGCAGTAATTCCAAAGAATTTACACCGGTATTTCAACCAAAGGTATCTAGGGAGCTTAAACATCATTTTTTTTAGAAACTTTTTCCTAAACTCTCAGGAAAAACTGTCCATTCTCTCTTGTGTCTCACTGTAGCTTAATGCTCCTGCAACACCTTATGTGTGTATTTTTGTGTTTATTCTCTTTTAGATAGTATACTGGAGACGATATCATCAGTTATGCAGAACCATTATGACAATTAAATGAGTGAATACATTTAAAGCACCTTAGTTTTAAGGTAGCTTTACACAGCAAATCCACAACACAGGAACTAACAGCTTTAAAATGTTCAATGAGGGGCGCCTGGGTAGCTCAGTTGATGGAGCAGACGACTCTTGATTTCAGCTCAGGTCATGATCGTGCTGAGTGTGATCCTGCTTAAGAGTCTCTCTCTCTCTCCCTCTGCCCCTCTACCCAGCTCAGGCATATGCACACACACTCTCTCTCCTCTCAAAAAAATAAAAAATAATAAAATAATAAAATGTCCAGTGAATGAATGACTACATGTAAATGCATATTTACATGCAGGTATATGTGTAAGTAAAACACCAATCCTTACTTTATCCCTTAGTCCATTCAGGCTGCTATAACAAAAGACTGAGTGGCTTATAATCAATAAAAGTTTAGCTCTCAGTTTCAGAGGCTGAAAGTTCAACAACAGAGTGACAGCATTGTCAGGTACTGGTGAAGGCCCTCTTCTAAGCTGGTGCCTGCCCACTTCTCACTGCATCTTCTTATGGTGGAAGGGGCTATGGAGCTCTGTGGGGTCTTTTTTTATAAGGGCACTAACCCCAATCACCTCCTAATCACCTCCAAAAGGCCTCACCTCCTAACACCATCATATTGGGCATTAGGAGTTCAACATATAAATTTGGGGGAACACATTCAGGCCACAGCAATTCTACTGCCACACGTATACTAATCCACAAAAAGTCAGCTTAAAACACTACCTCTCATGCTTATTTGTTTACGTTTTTCTTTCTCACACTTGATTACATAAATGTGAGTTACTCAAGAATACGAATCATGTTTTAGTCACCCTTGAATCCCAAGTACCTAACACAGAACCTGGGATACAACAGATTCCTAACAAATGTTTACTTAACATTAAATAATAATGTTGAAGGGGGAGAAAAGCTTGTTCTTATTGCAAAGAGCAAGTTGTTACCAATATTAAAGAAAGAAAACGGATCCATCATCTTTATTTGGCACACCAAATCTGAAAGATTTTAACTGCAGCAAGAGAAGCAGCAGATGGATTGGGGATAGTTCCTAATCCTGATAACCAAAATTTCATTTTCAATCTTGGGCCCTTTGCAGTTCTGCCCTACTTAAACCTTGGTTTAAAAACTGGTCAGTCAGGGGCATCTGGATGGCTCAGCTGGTTAAGCATCTGACTTCAGCTCAGGTAACGATTTCGAGTTTTGTTAGTTCAAGCCCTGTGTTGGGCTCTTCGCTGACAGCTCAGAGCCTGGAGCCTCCTTTGGATTCTGTGCCTCCCTCTCTCTCTCTGCCCCTTCCCCTCCTTGTGAGCTCACTCGCTCTCTCTCAAAAATAAATAAATGTTAAAAAAAAAAAAAAAAAAGAAAAGAAACTGGGGCACCTGGGTGGCCCAGTCAGTTGAGCATTCAACTCTTGATTTCAGCTCAGGTCATGATCACGGTTGTGGGATCTAGCCCTGCACTGGGCTCGGGCTCTGCACTGACAGCACAGAGCCTGCTTGGGATTCTCTCTCTCAACCTCTCCAACTCATGCTCTCTCTCAACATAAATAAATAAACATAAAAAAAAAAGTAATAAGAAATAAACTGTCAAGACATCTCAGCAATTCTAAGCAAGCTTACTCCTCCCAGTGGGGGGAGAGGAGGCAAGAGGTTGTTTTTATACTTTTTTTATTACTGAAATATAATTGACATACAATGTTATGTTAGGTTCAGGTGTAGAACACATTGATTCAACAATTCTATGTTACTCAATGTTCACCACAAAAAGGGTAGTCACCATCTGTCACCATACATTACAAAATTATTGACTATATTTTCTATGGTGTACTTTTCATCTCTGGAACTTATTTTATATATATTTAATAACTAAGTAAGTTTCCATATCCTCCCATTGCTTAAACTAATTTAATCATACTTTAAAAGCTAAAATGCAAAATAAATAAATAATAAATAAATAAAAGCTCATATGCATTTACTTGTGGTAATAGGATTACTTTTTCTTTTTTTCCAAAGCAAAACAGCAGAATTACTCTGGGATTTAATCCAAAATAGCAACCCACTATAAAGGATTCAATAAAGAATAAAGTCTGCAGTCTTGGCACCAATGGAACAATTTTTTTTTTTTTTTTTTAAGTAGGCTCCACGCCCAACATGGGGCTCAAACACACAACCCTGAGATCAAGAGTCACCTGCTCTACCGACTGAGTCACCCAGGTGCCCCTTGGAACAATCTTTGTATCAGATACAGATCTCAAGGTAACAATAGGGCAAAGATTCACCTACTATTCCTATAGTCTATCATTTGCCTACAAATACAGAGCAGTAAAGCAAGAGGTATACAATGCAATCAATGACATCGTTTTGTGGTCTAAATGCTGGGAAATTAAATTCTTATGATAAAGCCAACTTGACTAGGAAAAAAAATATGAAATTAAATCAGATACAGCCTACTCCTCCTTATCTCATATACTTTTAACCGAACTTTCTTTTTTCACCAATGTCTAGTCATCCTTAAAGAATTAATCCAGGTATCATCTTCCTCAGGAGGTTTCTCTGATAACCTAGACTGTGTTAAGGAAGCCTTCTCTGTGTTCACACAGGACACTATCACGTGTCTCTATTTTACAATGTACCATGAGTTTCTCAAAGGTATGAACTATTTCTAAGTCAGCACTACATCTCCAGAATCTAGCAGAAGGCTTAGGTTGTAACAGATCTTTAATAAACGTTTTGTTGAGCTAAACTGATAAAAGATTCCAGATCAAAAATGGTAAAGTAAAGCAAGTATTTTGGCATAATCTGCTGAACTCATATCCTGGGCTTACAAAAATAGGTTCAATCATAACGGACATAAGCAGCATAGTACATACTACATTACTACATATGTATAGTGGTATACATATTATGTTTTAAAACATCTTTCTGGTAGTCAGTTAACAAACGCAAGCACAAAATTACAGCTTAAGACTGTAGGACTGAATTTACTCTGACACTGTCAGTTTAAATTTCAGGGATCCTCAATGGGATGGTCCCTTCCAAGGTACTGGAAGCAGTCCTAACAATGTGTTCCCATGGTCGTATGTTTTCACAAAACTTGCAAAGGAATGCTAATTGCAACTGGTTAAGACTGCTTTCTCTAACTCCTGCTCCATCTCACTTCCGCCTCGGCTAATGCGGTATTCTGGGCATTTTGCTAAAGGGAGGTTGAGGTGGAGAAGTATGTAGGTTTCACAGGATATGTCTAGTTCTCAATCATTTCCATGCATAATTAAAATACTGCTAGTCTAGGTACAGGAATGACTTCCAGGAATATTCTTACACCCAAGCACTGCCTCATTTGGTGTCATTTACACATTAATGTGCAGGACCACAGTCATCCAGACATGAGCTCCATAGGGTATTGGCAGAGACATAAGAACACTGTACTACACATCAGCTAAGGAAAAAACTTAGTCGAGATATACTGAAATTTGACAACAATCTTAAAATAGTACATGACATTACCAATGAGTTATAGATCTGAAACTCTTGAAAGTTATCAATAATAATAAACACATTTTGATCAGTAATGCTAGAAGGAAATAACCTATTCTCTCTATAGAATAATCTACTCTCTCTACAGAAAACAGTAATCCTATTTTACAAATTGTTGACATAAGAAGTCAAAAAGTATGCAGTCAAAAATGTATACAAAAATATATTAAGGTATATCGGGCAGTTAATTAATAAAAATGTTATTTTTCTATATTTTGTGATATTCATTGACTTGGCTTTATTAAATATGTAATTTATTATGATTTTTTTCTTACTCTAAATATTTACTTTGCTACCTAATTTTGTATTCATTAATTTTGTATTCATTTTCTCCAGAAGGGCTCCCAAATCTCTACCAAATCTCTAGTCTCTACCCATTTTAAGGCTCACTAAAGGTACTGACAGATGGAAAATTAGAAGTTGGCTGATATAACCAATTCTCTCAATTATCCACACATAAACCTACTTAGGTACCTTCTCAAAGAAACTGCCCTTGGCCATCCCTTAAAGAATTAGCATGTCTTCTTTCAAGCACGACTGTACTCTGTACAGTATTCTGTTACTGTATTTACCTAACTGAAAATTATGTTAACTAGTCTGTCTTCCTTTTTGCCATGTGCTTAAGAGCAGGTCCTACACTTCTTATTCATGTAGGTATTTTTTCAGAAGCTACTTTTAATGCAATAAATGATCGATAATTGTTAATCTTTCTAAGAGTTGCTACCCCTTGAACTACTATTATCTTTAGGAAAGTTTATTAAAGCTCTTTCAGTCACTATGTTAGTTGTATCAGATGTTGACTGATTAACCATTGTGGAAGTGAGGAACAGGATTAACTATAAGAATTCACATGAGCTAATTTCTTTAGGATCCTAGGAGGTGAAGTAGTTAATTATCATCTCAGTGTTTTGCTCACCTAAAAGATCATCATAGTTTAAAAAGTACGTTGTCCAGTGGAGAAAAAGGAGCAGCAAGTATGAACAGTAGATCCCCCATAAAAGCTGAGCAACTCACAGGATATCCAACTGGCTCAGCTGGTAGAGCATGTGATTCTTGATCTCAGGGTCCTGAGTTCGAGCCTCACACTGAGCATAGAACCTACTTAAAAAAATAATAAATAACAAAATAAATAAACTAAAATTTATGGGAGGCCTGGCTGGCTCAGTCAGTCACAACTTAGGGTTGTGAGTACAAGCCCCACATTGGGCACTGAACTTACCTTAAAAAACAAACAAAAAAAACCCTGAGCAACTAGTTTAGCTAATAGATTCTCCAGGACTATGTAAAGAAGAAGTCTGTCCTTAAATCAAAGAGCTACAAAGAATGGCCTTTGCTCTTACTTTAAAAAGTTAAGGTAACTTCTGGGGTGATGAAAATGTTCTGGGTCTTGAAAACGGTATGGGTTAAAAAAAAAAGAAAAAAAAAAAGAAAAGGGTATGGGTTACACAGAGTTTATACACACTTGTCTAAACCTATCAAACTATATACCTCAGATCTGAGCATTTCACTGTTTGTAAATCATACTTCAATAAAACAAAAATAAAGATAAACCTAAAGCGGTGAACGTGAGCCTAAGACATATCTCTGAGCTACATAATATGGAAATATACCTCCCATGATGTTCTTAAACATATAAACAATTATTTTTTTCTTTACTGACTTTTTTGCCTCTAGTTCAAGTGTTTTGAGCCTCTGATAATCTGAAAGACATTTAAGAACTTTCTCCCTAGAGACATAAGAGACAAAATATTTTGCACATAGGAATTCAGGGAGGTGCTAAAACATGTCCAAAAACCCAGATAAAGAACTCCTGTCCTAATCTGTCTCCTTTTTCTCAGGCTATCACAAGAACATTCATGTTCTTGTGAAATTTTCCATGAGCTCCACATTTATTTTTTAATACTAGAGAAGTATTCTTTTGGATAAAACACAGACATTCAGGATGAGTAAGTACAGACCCTTTTTACTCAATGAAAAATAATCTATAGTTTATATCTTATGGTTTATTCTTTATTAAACAGTGACTCTAAAGAAAGCTTTGATCATATTTGTATCATATTTTAAAGTTCAAAATGACAGCACTTATAAGAAATTCAGTGCATTAAGTTAATAGTCTTAAGAAAATAAGGAAGTTCATGGCGATGCCTATAAATACAGATAGGGTCCAGGAAAATGGGAAAATTTTATTTCTTTTATTTCTTGGAGCTGGAGAAAGATATCAGAAACATGAATACAAAACTTATAAATCGTTTCCTCCTATAATTTCAAATGCAATTGACTGGTTTTTGTTTGTTTTTACATAAACAGAAATCATTCCTGATTTGGAGATAAATTTTAACCAATGAATAATTGAAGTCAAAGACATTAAAGATTTAAATGAGATTTGCTAAAGCATAACTTCAGAAGCATAACCTGAATAATATGGATTATCAGTGAAGACTGATAATAGATAATACATAAAAGACAGTTCCTTACATACAGCTCAAATTTGTATTAATCTGTTTTCTTGTAAAAATGAGTTATTGAACTGTTAGTTGGAAAAAGGACTTTTAGACTCCTTACCCACTAAGACATCACTGAAACAAAAGCAACTCAAAAAGCACAGAGTAGTTTAACACAGTGACATAATTTCCTTTCACTTACAGACACCACACGACTGTCAACACTTAACAGAATGTGGCAATAAAATGAATTAGAACTTATAAGAAGATTATTTTGAAGAGTGAATTGTTGAAGATGGTAGGCTACAAATACACATTAGCTTCCACTCCCTACTCAAAATGATAATAAAGTGAATTTAAAAAAAATTATAATTATAATCCTGTAAGGACAAACAGAATGAAAGAGAAGACAACAATAAAAATTTTAAGATTATAAAGTAGATGAAGAAATAACTGAATTAACATACCTAAGGAAACTTAAGCCTAAACTTAGAAGCTACCCAATTTATACCATAGATCCCACAAAAGGTTCAGGAATTAAATAAGTAGGATACTCTGGAAGTGGGAGTGAAGATAGAGCAAGACTTTCACAGTCTAAGAAATTACACACCCAGCTTCCCTCTGCAATCTACACAGTGGGCATCTGTACAACCCCCCTCCTGAGAAAAGATTAGGGTTACCTACAAAAGGACAAAACAGAGACGGTGTCTAGCTTGGGAGATAAGGCACACTTGGAGGCAAATGTACCATACCTAACATTGAGAGATTAGATGAGTGTGAAAAATCAACATCGAGACCTCTATAGCCCCCAACCTCCAGCTCCTTCAGAATACCAAAAACCTTGCAGCCAGGATAATAATCTCCAAGCAATGTAAGTGATGGATCACTAAATTCTACATCTGAAACCGTTTACCATATATGCTAACTAGAATTTAAATAAAAATTTGAAAAAAAAAAAAAAAAGCAAACACCAGAAGAGCTCTTGCTGGCAAATCTGACCACACCATGTAAAAAGGCCTAAAAAGATTCATACCAGGAGTTCTTCAAAGAAACAGCCTAGCCATATCACCTTTCAGCAAAGACCACAGTTAACATGCCCTTCACACACAAGCACACAGATTCCAATTAGATTTTCAATTGTCTACATGTAAATAAAAGAAGAAAGCAAAGGAGTTACCAGGCATTTGCAGGGAGCCTCTAACATGAAAGAAGACACTAAAATAGAAAAAAGCAACCTGGAGAATAAAAGATGCAGAAGAATAAAAATGACCCCATTCCAAAAAGAACTATATAATACTGATAGGAAAAAAATATTGCTTCATGAAATAAGAACAGGATACTATATAAAAAAGAGAAACTAGGGTCCCTGGGTGGCTCACAAAAGACAGATGGCCAACAAGCACATGAAAAAGTGCTCAAGGTCACTAATCATCAGGGAAATGCAAATCAAAACCATAGTGAGATAATCATCTGATATCTGTCTGAATGGCTATTATCAAAAAGACAAGAAATAACAAGTATTGGTGAGGATGTGGAGAAAAGAGAACGCGTGCTCACTGTTGGTAGAATGTAAACTGCTACAGCCACTGTGGAAAACAGTATGAAAGTTCCTCAAAAAATTAACAATAGGGGCGCCTGCATGGCTCAGCCAGTTAAGCGTCTGACTCTTGGTGTCTGCTCAGGTCATGATCTCACGGTTTGTGAGTTCAAGTCTTGCATCAGGCTCCATACTCACAGTGCGGAACCTGCTTGGGATTCTCTCTCTCTCCCTTTCTCTCTGCCACTTCCTTGCCTGTGCTCTCCCTCTTTCTCAAAATAAATAAATAAACTTAAAAAAAAAAAAAATAGAACTACCATATGAGCCAGCAATTCCACTACTTACTAAGTATTCACCCAAGGGGGAACGCATGAAACCAACAAGATATATGCACCCTTATGTTTCCTAAAGCATTATTTAGCATATCCAAGATATGGAAACAACCTAAGTGTTGTTCAAAGGAAAAATGGATAAAGAACATTGGCAGGGGCACCTGGGTGGCTCAGTTGGTTGAGCATCCGACTCTTGATTCAGGTTCAGGTCAGGATTCCAGGGTCGTGGAATCAACTTCTGCATCCTGCTTTGCACTGAGCACAGAGCCTGCTTAAGATTCTCTCTTTCCCTCTGCCCCTCTCCCCTGCTTATGCTCTCTCTCTTTAAAATAAAAATAAAATTTTTTAATAGGTAATACAAACTCACACGAATACTACTCAGCCATAAAAAAAGAATAAAATCTTACCATTTGCCACAACATGGATGGGCCTATAGGGTATTACGCTAAGTGAAATAAGTCAGAGAAAGGCAAATACTGCATAATTTCATTTGCCTGTGGAATCTAAAAACCAAAACACAACAAAATCCAAACACATAGATACAGAGAACAGATTGGTGGTTGCCAAGGGGAGGGAGCTTGGGGCAAGTGCAAAATGGGTGAAGGGGATCAAAAAATACAAAGTTCATTCCACTTATAAAATAAGTAAGTCACAGGCACATAATATACAGCATAAGAAATAGAATCAATAATACTGTATCATACTTTGATGACACTAGACTCACAGTGGTGATCATTTTGCAATGTACACAAATGTTGAATCATTCTGCTACACACATGAAACTAATGTAATACTATATGTCAATTACACTTCAATAAAAAAAGAAAAATAATTCAATAATTAATGCCTAGAAATGAAAAAAATTAAGTAACACTATAAATTAGAGATAAGAAATTAAAACAATCAGGTAAAAGAGTTCAAATGGCTGTATTCTGAAGCGGGAAAAAAGAGGTTGTTTTTATAACAAGCCTTAGAGAACTATTTAACTCTAAATCATGTACATGTAGAATACCAACAAAAATAAATTTTTAAAAGTATAAAATCTTAATTAAAAAACAGTGTGAATGTTTATTAAAATTTGGCAATAAAATAGACTATTTACAGAAATGTCAATAAACTGTTCTATCTTTAAAATCAAAGCAGGGGCGCCCGGGGGGCTCAGTCGGTTAAGCATTCGACTTCAGCCCAGGTCATAAGCTCACAGTTTGTGAGTTCAAGCCCTACGTCAGGCTCTGTGCTGCCAGCTCGGAGCCTGGAGCCTGCTTCAGATTCTGTGTCTCCCTCTCTCTTTGCCCCTCCCTAGCTCACGCTCACTCTCTCTGTCAAAAATAAACTTTAAAAAATAAAATAAAATAAAATAAAAGCGTACTGTGCAATATATCTATGACTCATAATATTTCCAGTACACCACAAATCAGTAAGCCAAAATCACCTATACATGTGGAGACTTCTCATCCTAATGGTTCATTAGCTGGTGGCTGCTTAGCTATTATCAAATTGTTTCAAAAACATTCATTCACCTTAGAAACTGCCAGATTCAATCAATTTGATATACCAATGGTCCCTGAGAAAGCCGAAAGCTATGACTGAAATACGTACAGAGTTGAGATCTGTTAAAGCAGCATGCAGCACAGAGTAGTGGGAGGATGCTGGCTGCCAACTACAGTCCTACAGCCCTGGAGTAACACTGTGCCTCCACTACTTAGTGAGACACGTAGACTTAGTCACTTAACCTCTCTAGAGCCTTATTTGCCTCATCTACAAAATGGAGACAGCATTATGCTGCAGTCGTTTCAAGAATTAGAAACCAGAGAATAAAAAACACTAATGCAATACCGGACACAAAGATCGACAAAAGCCATCTACCATTACTGTTTAACTTGGGGCATTATCTATTTCACATGGAATAGTGGAAACCTTGATTTTTGCAGTTGGGTATCCTGGAATCCTGTATTTGGCTTGTACTAGTTATGTGACTTTAGGTAAGCTACTTAATCATTATGATTACAAAAAAGAGAAATCACGGGGCGCCTGGGTGGCTCAGTCGGTAAAGAATCGACTTCGGCTCAGGTCATGATCTTGTGGTTGGTTCTTAAGTTCGAGCCGCACGTTGAGCCCCACGTCGGGCTCTGTGCTGATAGCTTGGAGCCTGGAGCCTGGAGCCTGCTTCAGATTCTGTGTCTCCTCCTCTCTCTCTCAAAAATAAATGAACATTAAAAAAATTTTTAAAAGAGAGAGAAATTGTATCACCTACCATGTAAGATGGTTCTGAAAACTAAATGATATGTATAGAAATGTAAAGAACCACTGGTGCATAGTCAGCTCTCCATAACTGACACCAGTTAAATATAGCCATACTATCTCTTTATCCCTTATAGCAAAGGCCCTTCCACAGACATAAGCTTAAGTTACATCTACATATTGTACATTTTAAATAAGCAATTGTAAAAAGAGTAATCATGTAATGTCAAAAAATACAACTAAAATAACAAGAGACTTGGAATTCTTGGTGTAATCAAATCTCATTAGGATTTGTTTACACAAATAACAGAGTGGCCTTAGAAAATCACAAGATCCCAGAGTCTTAACTGGTTTGTCTAAAAATAAGAGGGTGAACTGGAATCTTTTCCAACCCTAAAACTGTAAATTATTTACCCAGAGATTTGATCTCATTCTCACCAATTCCACAAGTCACCAGAAATCTCAGACACCATGAAGACTGCATATTGTTAAACATAAAACTGTTCTTTTTATAAATAAGAAAAAAAGGCACAAAAGTACAATGACTTTGCCCAACTTAAATTCTGTACTGCCACCACCTAATTTCTAAGTCCTGCCTCTCAGAGCCTGACATACAGGGGCCTATACAGGCTCTAGACATATTGTTGTAGAGTACATCTGCAGATCACAAGAACAACTGAATTCTTCTTCTTTTTTTTAATATTTTTTAAAACATTTATTTTTGAGAGAGAGAGCACAAACAGGAGAGGGACAGAGAGAAAAGGGAACAGATGATCCCAAGCGGGCTCCACGCTGACAGCAGAGAGCCCGATGCAGGGCTCAAACTCACAAACCACGAGATCATGACCTGAGCCAAAATTGGAAGCTTAAACAAATGAGCCATCCAGGTGTCCCAAGAATAACTGAATTCTTCTACAGACGAATGCAGATAAAATATTTCTTTTCTTCAAGACTGTTTCATTCTCCCTTTCTGTTGAGAAGCAAGGGTTTCCATTTTTCAGCTCACCAATGGTTTAACCATGAGCTTATGGCACCCAAGCACAGGATAATCAATCCTCTAAATGAAAGCTAACAAGAACAGCTATCATTACCAGGGTGATGTCAGGAAAGCCCCTATGAAAACAATACAGATGCGGTCAAACCTGGGAACACAAGGCAGAGAAACAGCTATATAAAACTCCAGGAATGGTACAATTAAAAAAAAAAAAAAGTCCCTTTAATCCTAATACTGCAAAAATGACATTTTGCACTATCTGGAATTCAGCAATGCTCCCCAGTACCTGCAGCAGGCTTTAACTATAGCCATAGCCACTGAAAACTAAGAAAGGATAACATAAACAAGTGAAAACCATCAAAGAGGAGGAAAAGAAAAAAATGTATAAAATTGTAAAAATCCTCCCTTGTCCCGTTTCTTTTTGAACTAAGTGAAATGTAAGTATCAGAACTACCATAAGAAAAAGGAACAAATTCATTAAGGTTAGAAGTGTTTCTCATATATACAAATACGCAAAGTATTTACTGATAAAATGATAAAGTGTTCTGAGTTGTCATATCATATCACTTACTCATGCTTGTAACAGTTGACCTGTAAATGCTCAAAACTATAAACATTTCATCAGATTCAACAGCAATTGGACACTACTATTTACTTATATTTTGGAGAAAAAACTCTCTACCTTGAAATAATCCAGAGAGGAAAACCCTGGCAGAGATCTCTATCAGACTCCATAAGAAAAGCAACAAATATGTTAAAAGGAATAGGTGAAAAGCAGCTTTAAATCCATCTCCAGAATCTGTACGTCATTTTTACAGCTCCAAGTATGCCACCTGCCTCCCAAACACGTTCATTATTTGCTATCTACATTAAAATATCAGAAAGATAACTAAGAAATAAGAAATCCAATTAAATATTTCATTTTGTAAAATCTCCCTTTAGGGACTATAATCCATACAGATCTTGGAGAAAATTAATATTTTCCTAAGAAGTCATCAATATTTTAAAACTTAATTTTGTGACTTTGTTGATCAATGTGTTTAACATACTACTTTTCCCTTTTAAAATTAAAGAGGAAAAAGATTGATGGCAATGGAAGCAAGCACCCTAACTATATCATTAGAAATAAAGGAGACAGATTCTTTGGCAGAATCTTTATCATTAACTTGTTTACTTGGTATTAATATGAAAAGTCCAAGAAGCCAAGAAGTTTTCTTGACATTACTCTCAGTGGTGCAATGGTGGTGGGATACAGGGAAAGGGGCACTCTCACTCACTGCTACTGGAACACAATTCACAGTGGCAGGTAGGAAACATGTGCCTGGCATATACCAATCCTGAAAAAGGGGTAAGACAACAAGGGCTCTACAAAACTGTGAGATAAACATCCAACAAATAGGTGTTCCAAACCTTTCTGTGCACCTACTTATATTTCCCAAGAAGTCTCTTAAAGGTCAAAATTAGAGCAGGGTAAAAGGAATCACTAAGACCTCCACCTACCACCATGAAAATACTTGAAAATGTCTTTGATTTTTTAAAAAATTTTTGTTACTGAGTGTGTAATACATACGAGGCACTATACTAGGTGGTAGAGATTTAAATACAGCTTTTGAAATCGCTGTTACCTTTAAGGAGGTCACGCATTCTGATGAAGAAGAAAGGCCAGAAAACTGATAAGTACAGTTGTTTTTGATAAGGGCTATTAATATGGAATCTGAAATGTTATCCAATAAATTGTAAAGGGTCACAAGTCAGGGGAAAAGAGTTGGCTCTTCAACTGAAGAAATAAGGGTGGGAAGAAGGGCAGTCCAGCCAGAAGAACAGGAATAGCACTTACAAAGGCAGGCAGACAAGGGAGGAATGTATGTTGAAAGAAATGCAAATAAAATGGCTGGGCTCCATGGGGGAGAGCATGGCAGGAAGGCACAAATGAGGCTGGAGTGGTAAGCAAACACCACATCACAGAGGCTCTCTATGCCTTGGGATTTTGCCAACCACTGCCAGCACACTCCAATCTCTACCTGAGAAGTCCAAGTGAACTGCAAGAAAAAAGTGGTCCAAAGAATTCCAGCCACTCCCTTTCCCTATTAAAAAATGCAGTGCTACAGCAGAGTAATTACGGCAGCAGTGGCAAAATCAAGTAGGGAAGGAACCCATATCCATCCACTAGAAACAGCCTCTACCTAAAAATACAGAAGCACACATCTACACAATTCCTGCTGTTCTGTATGTATGAACACAATGGATACATCCTGTGACTTTTATAAACACGGAATGCAACTATTTCATTCCTATATCCAAAAGGGTTGTATAGTCAATGCAACATCAATAATCTTTAACCTTCGTTAGCCAGTGGACTTAAAATGAGTTAAAAACAACTCTTGAGGAGTATATCCACATGACATACTGGTCTTCAAAGATACTTGAGGCCAGAGACCACACCTTATTTAATTCTGACCCCCTACCTTTCTCCTTCCACCACCATCAAACACTTTGCTTTAGACACAGAAGGCGTCCAGTAAATATTTACTGTATTATGCAATAATACCATTCATTTGTAACACAGCTAAATAAAATTTGGAATGCAGAAAGCGTTTATATACTGGGTTTGGGAACTTCATAAGCAAGGATAATAACAGTGTTTGTACAGGACTCTCTGGTTTATGAAAACTTACATATACACTCTGTCTTTCAATTCTCAAATTTACCCAATAGACTAGGCATTCCTTTCCACCCAGTAGACAGAGGAAACAGAAGCTAAGAAATTAAGTGATGTGCCCAAGGTCACATGGCTGGTGACAGAACAAAGACTCTGAAACTCAGGTCTCCTCACTCATTAACTACTACTGTTTCCATGACAACCTTTAGTCAATAAAAAAAATTGTATACACACACACACACACACACACACACACACACACGACATACTTGCCAAGCAATATACTAACATTCTGAGAAATAAAACAGTGAACAAACACTATGAAACTTACAGTCCAGAAGGGGGGAAGGGGACCTTAACTAATAATTTAAATAATCACAAGTATGCAAAGACAACCAAGGGACCTAACCTTCTTAGAGAGTACAATGAGATAAATATAGGAACCACTGCAATGGGATGGGATTTTACTGGGGGGAGGGGGGTGTCTAATGTGCAAGTAGGAATTATAGCCAAGAAGCAGGGTATGGGGATGAATGGACAGAAAATTACTAGGAGGAAATATCAGGGTTAGGAGGGTTCTGGCTAAACCGACCTAAGGGGATTCTTGCTGAAGACAGGCCAGGACGATCAAACATCACCTGAGGGACAGTGGAGGATAAGGAAGCTAAATCAGATATTGAGGCTGCAGGAAGGGGGTGTCTGGTTAAACTGACCAAGCAAGGTTCTTGCTAAAACTAGACTTTAAGGAAGTGCACAGATGAGCCTAGGAGAAGGTTCAAGAGCCTAAGTTTGGTCAAGAATAGAAACTGTCAGGGCCTCACAGATTCTCTTAAGAACAGAGGTAGTATTATAGTGAATCCGAAGGATTTTTCTTCTTTACCTTATTTTGAATCATTTAACGCAATATACAGGCATTATCCACTTACTATTATTATCCAAAGCTTCTTAAACTTGAATGTGCTTTTCACCTAGGGAATCTTAAAATGCATTCTAATTCAAGGCTTCGGGCCTGAAATCTTGCATTTCTAACATGCTCCTAGGTGATACCAAAGCTCCACACTTTAAGGGTACAAAGCAGACTTATCAAGAATTATAATTATATTGAGATTTGGATCTCCTCAGTCCTGGGGGGGGGGGGGTGTCTTCTGTCACCAAAGAGCCAACAGCAGCCTTTCTTCCCAATGGTAATACAAAATGATAGTGGTACTTTTTTTCTAAATATTGAATGGCATTAAAAAAAAAAAAAAAAGGTATGGGCACCTGGGTGGCTCAGTCAGTTGAGCATCTGACTTCAGCTCAGGTCATGATCTCACGGCTTGTGGGTTCGAGCCCCACGTCAGGCTCTGTGCTGACAGCTCAGGGCCTAGAGCCTGCTTTGGATTCTGTGTGTGTCTCTCTCTCTGCTCCTCCCCTGCTCACACTCTGTCTCTCTCTCAAAAATAAAATAAAAGATTTAAAAAAAAAAATTTAAAAAAAAGGTAAAGGTATCTCTAGAACCTACAGTTATCACTAAACAATGTAGTCCCAACACCCAAACTATGTTCCCACTTAAGCAAAAGCTAAAATCAATACCTCTCAATTGAGGTACATTTTGGTTCCCAAATGTTTAGCAACTTGTAACTGTACTTTTTGGATAGTTGGCTGTAACTAGTTTGGAAAAAAAAAAAAAGAAAGGAAGAAAGAAACAAAACTTTCATTTTGGTTCTTGATGTTTGTCATTTCCCAAATTACAAACTGACAAGGTTGGGGAGCACCTGGGTGGCTCAGTCAGTTAAATGTCTGACTCTTGGTTTCAGCTCAGGTCATGATCTCACAGTTTCATGAGTTCGAGCCCCACATTTGGCTCTGCACTGGCAGCATGGAGCCTGCTAAGGATTCTCTCCCTCTCCCTCTCTCTCTGCCCCTCTCCTGCTCATGCTGTCTCTTTCTCTCTCAAAATAAATAAACTTAAAAAAGAAATTAAAAAAAAAAAACCCTCCAGCAATTGCACTACTAGGTATTTATCCAGAGGATGCAGATATGCTGTTTCAAAGGGGCATATGCACCCCAATGTTTATAGCAGCACTACTGACAATACCCAAAGTATGGAAAGAGCCCAAATGTCCATCAACTGATGAATCGATAAAGAAGATATGGTATATATACATATGCAATGGAATATTACTCGGCAATCAAAAAGAATGAAACTTGCCATTGGCAACAATATAGATGGAACTGGAGTGTATTACGCTAAGCGAAATAAGTCAGAAAAAGACAAATATATGACTTTACTCATATGTGGAATTTAAGATACAAAACAGACAAACATAAGGGAAGGGAAGCAAAAATAATATAAAAACAGGGAGGGGACAAAATATAAGAGACTTAAGTACAGAGAACAAACTGAGGGTTGCTGGAAGGGTTTGGGGTGGGGAGATGGGCTAAATGGGCAAGGGGCATCAAGGAAGACATTTGTTCAGAAGAGCACTGGGTGTTATATGTAGGGGATGAATCACTGGATTCTACTTCTGAAATCATCATTGCACTATATGGTAACTAACTTGAATGTAAGTTTTAAAAAATTAAAAAAAAATAACTGAGAAGTTGGGGTGCTTGGCTGGCTCAGTCAGTACAGTAAGCAACTCCTGATTTCAGGGTTGGGAGTTGCAGCCCCATGTTGAGGGCAGAGTTACTTAAAAACAAACAAACAAACAAAAAAAAAACCTGACAAAGTCGGTGAAGGATCGATTAAAGAATTAAATAGGCTGACTGATTAAGACCCCTTTGGGAGTTAACCATAGGCTAGAGACATAAGCATCAGTCCTCAAAACAATGCTATGTTCCAGTTGAGAGAACTCAGTTTTGACAAATCAGTTTGTTGTTCACGGATTCAAAAGTGAAATTTCTAAGAGTTGAAAACAAAAGGGCCAGCTAAATATTTGGCAGGATGTGGGGAAGAGTTAGGAAGAATGGAACAAGGCATATGTGAGTAAAAACTATAACCACAGGGAGTTTTTAAACAAAAAGCTATTTCAGTAGTTAAATCTAATGCTACAGGGCACTAATTAATAAACAGACTCTCTACAGAGCAGAAAGGCCATGCTGCTGCTCATCTGCCTGAAACATGATCTAGGCACCAAGATACTGGAAAATGTGCCATAAAAGGTTTTTACTTCTATTGCTTCCACTTAACTATTCCATATTTACAGTGAGTATTAAGAAAGTATTTTAAGTTATTCCATCACCTATTTCTACAAAGAAACATACACAAAAAATATTCCTCTAATAGCCAATACTACCACTATTGAACTATTCCCATCAAATTTCAATTTGAGAACAAAAGGATTGAGGCTGAAAGATAAAATAGTAGCAATAAAAGAAAATCCAACCTTTCCTTTATAAATAGTAATTATAAGGCTACTTGGCTATGAGGTAAACTATTACCCAAATATTTGCTTACCTTCAATCAAACCCCTGCTTTTAAGCTCTAACTGCAGAAAATCGTAGTACTGATACATGTGATTAGAAACCTACAGAAATTGGCTAGGATTTAAGTAATCAGAAATGATGAAGATGCTTACAAAAAATAATAACAGCTACCAGCAGTCATAACACTGCTGAGTTATTGATAATGAACTGCTGCACTTAACTACAATTTATTGAGCTAGGCTTTTTCCATTCGGTATCTCTAATCCTCCCAACATGTCTGAGGTATTGATCCTAAACACAGGATTCATAGGGAAAAAATTAGATTACTGTCACACTCACACCATACCCAGTGGAGTCTGAGACTGCCTTCAACCATGATATGGTGGAAGCAGGGGCCCACACATGCTCAGATGACATGCGGAGGCCCAAGCCACAAGAAGGGTGGCCAGGAAGAGTTGGGTTAGGAGAATGGATATACACAGCGGTTTGAGCAAATACGTATGTTGGGGATTATGGGAGCCTAGTTTCTCACTAACAAAGAAGGAAGTGAAAAATATGTAAAGGGAGAAGGCTAGAAGGAACCCTGTGCTACTTGGCTCAACATTGCAGGTATTAGAGTTAATGTACTCAATATACACAGATAGAAAAAAATATATGCACATGTAAACGTGTGTGGATATGTTAGTTTCTAGCACAGTCCAATGAGAAGGTCTGGGAGCAGCAACACATCTGAACCAACAAGCATATCTATCACCCACATTCTGTTTTCTAAATACTATTTTTCAATGAACAGAACCTACACCTTTAGAGAAATAACCATTTCCAGGGCCAGGGCAGAGAAAGTGTAGGATAAACCTGGAACATTTGGTTGTGCCAGAAAGTTAGGTAGTGCTCACAAAAAGACAGAGACAAGTCAAAGGGACACAAAAGCCAGCCTGAATAGGACTCCCACTAGCCAAAACTGAAACAATATGATTCTTGATTTACGCTCAGTTCATGATCTCATGGTTCATGAGATCGAGCCCCATGTCAGGCTCTGCACTACCAGTGCGGAGCCTGCTTGGGATTCTCTTTCCCCCCACCCCCACTCTCTGACTCAAAAATAAATACATAAGCTTAAAATTTAAAACAAAAAACAAAGATGGATCTGGGGAAGGGGGCAGGGAGAAAAAAGAGAAGGAAGACAGAGATGGACACATAAACACAGCTATAACCCTGGGTCTCCTTTCCTAAATTTCTATCCTTACATTGAAGTTACTTCACATAATGCTTAATAAAAATTTCCTTCCTGTCTCTATCTATCTCTTTGTTTCTGCCTATACAGAAACAGATCTGGTTTATACTCATTCACATCCCTAAACCACCTTTCCTACAGACTTCCATTTTAAAGTTAACTACAAGTGTTTGTTTCAACTCTGTTTCAACCAAGTAGCCCTACATTAGGAAATAAGGCCTTAGTCTTTTTCAAGTTAAATATTTCTGTAAAATTTCACTGGTCAGAAGAGACTAGCAATTCCAAAATGCAAGAAATATAGAGAATACTCAGTATTTTCAGTGAACACACTTTGAGTGAACGTTAAGAGCTCTGATCCTAAATTTCCCTGGATTTTATATGCATAAAATGCCAAGAGAGGAAAAACCCTAAGAGGGCTGTATTTTGATTTAACCCATGCCAATAATCAGGCCAATAACCTAAAGTTGGTGATTTTGCCACTTTACCAAAAAGAGGTTGAGTAAGCTATGTTACTTATAGATCTCATCTAGCTCCAAGATTCTACAGCTTTTCGGACAAACCTGAAAATGGACAATTCACAAGCAAATTCATGTCTCTATGACGTTTCCTCTGACTGAAATCTTCCACTTCCCCTTCCCCTTTCAGAAAACCCTTGTTATATATTCCATCACTTCTTTCACAAAGCTTTCTTCCAGCCCAAATCGGACAAATTGCTCCATATTCTTTAGACCCCCATGTACTGCATCTATTACAGATGACGATTTATAAGCGATCGATCACTCTGGAGTCCCACATTGTCCACAATGCTTAGCACACAGCAGGTGCTGACAGTGTTTAAAGATTTGAGTCTATTAAGTTAAATTAGGTTCCTGTGAAGTTTCTCTATGTATCAGTTGGGAATTTAGCTTATTAAAGATACCCAAAGGCCAGTGTGCAGCACACCCAAAGCTTTGTCCCAATCTTATCTACACATGCTGTACAAATTTATTCTGTGCATCTGCACAAAAGCTACAAAAGGTATCACTGCTGCTGATTATCTGGACACCCTTTGGGTATTACCTAATCTACCTCATCTCCCCATCCCAAAACCTCTTTACCCTGCTTTACTTTGTTTCCTGGCACTTATGTCCTCCTACCATGTGGTATAATTTACTGATATTCAGTGTTTATGGTCACTTACCAAAACATAAACTGAACTAATACAGGAATCTTTTACTGTTTTGTTCATAAATGATAGCCAGTGCCTACATCAGTGCCTGGCACGATAAATTATTTTTTTAAACAATAATTCTTTCCTTCTGTCTTAAAGCCCTCGGGAATTATGAGTCAGCATCCTCATTAACTAACATATCTCACATTGCCCTTACTTCCTCAGCTACAACCATTTACAGTAGCCTTCCAAGTAAGCTTCTAAGAACTAGAGAAAAATGTGTGTATACACACACACACACTTTTTTTTTTTTTTAAGTAGGCTCCATGCCCAGCATGGAGCCCAACGTGGGCTTGAACTCTCAACCCTGAGATCAAGACCTGAGTTGAGATCAAGAGTCAGAGGCTTAGCCAACTGAGCCACCCAGATGCCCAGAAAATACTTATATTTAACTCCTAAACAGCAACTCTTAATTTCTCTGATCAACTCCTGGTGAAGAAATAATATTCAGGAAGCTATACCAAATAACATATAGATGAAATAACCAAAACTTTGTTCTTTCATTTCTGAGAATAATTATTTATATCTATGAGATCTTCAATTTAGCGTTGGAACTACTAGTGGACAAAAACCAAAACCAAAACCAAAAGTGTTGGATTAACTTTTTTGGATTGTCAAACACAATCCAATGTTGGGAATATATTAACTGCTACATGAGACCTGACTGAAAAATTGTACCCCAAATAGTACAAACCCTCTAATGTGCCATATATTTACATACATCAGTTATGGCAAGACTTTTCTTATGTAACTAATATGCTTCAGAAAAAATAAACTTATCCACTTCATTTCTGTAACTATTACATACTGAGCATTGTATAAATAGGATACTATTCTAGGTGTATTCAGAAAATACCACCAAAATTTTCTCCATCCCTAGTTTCAGCCAAATATGGTTTTTCCCTGCCTCAACCAATTTAGCTCAGAGTTCCAAGAGACACAAGTCCATTAGCAGCAGTTACAGACATCATCTACATTGCTATTTTGAAGACAGCTTTTAATTCTTGAAGAAATCAAACATCAGCAGTGTAAAAATACACTCAAGATGAGAAGCTTCAAGCTGAGATACCTGGAAATCTCGTTTCAAGCTAACATGGGAAACAAGGACTTTCATGAAGTCCCCCAATCCTCCTATCACTACCTACATGACAAACTCAAAATCAACTTCCAGGATGAGCCTAAGGAAGAGATTTCACAAACTCACATGTGTTAGGCAGGATGACACAAGCCAGGCCTCCTGTGTACATGAGAAATGTTAGCAAGCTGGCCTGCCAGTTAGCCTTCTGTGGTCACTCAGTTTTGCCTGAACACTCGAAAAAGAATTAATATTCTACATAGGGGCCTGTGAAAATAAGGGTTAATTAAATTCTCAGGATCCAGGTGCCAATGTGATGACTAAAAATTACAGGTGGGGAAAGAAGAGAATGGGAACAGAACTGCTATTGCTACTGTTGTGAAGAAAAATACTATTCTGTCCACAACAGTAAAGGAGTATATGATGTTAGTTTCAACCTCCAAGTTTTTATTAGCTTTCTAACCACAGATCAAACAAAAGTGAATCACAACGAAGCCTTCAAACGCGGAATTCCAAGGGTGTTCAGACGACCTGGGGCTGTCTGCTGCCTCCATACCCCCATCTGGCCATCCCATCTTTCTGTCCATCCCCCCAAACTCTTCTGCAATAAAGGTAAATGAAATAGCGACCAGCACTAAATGTGACGTTAAGTTGGCATTTACAAATGATCTGCAAAATAACTCCCCAGCGGACCTAATCAACCCAGAGCACACTCCCGGACTGCTTGGTGGCTGTCTAAAAAGATAAAGCCCGTACTTTTCTGGGGAGCATACTGGGAGGAAGGGCACCTCGGTGAACCAAGTAGCTGCTCCACACTCCAAGACCCTGGGCTGTCACCTGGGGATCCTGATCCTAAAGCCGCCTCATTAAGGATGTGTTACATCCACAGGACTTGTTACTCCAACTTTCCACTCCTAAAACCTAAGAGGGAAGTTAAAAGGGTGCTGGGGTGACAGGGAAAAGTACAACGCCCGATCTTGTGTGCTTGGAATCCAGAAAAAAGCAATGGGCAAGCGAAACGGAGAAAGACCACCCGGCACGCGACGCATAAAGGTCATGCGGAGGAGTGGGAGGTATCTATGCAGAGCGTGCAAACCAACAAACCCAAGAGTGGAACGAAGGGAAAGATGGGGAGATGGAGAATGCAGACCCAGGCACCGGGGTGTGTCGGGACTCGGGGTCCGGGGAGAAAGAGCCTCTGTGGGGGCTGGAGGACTCCAAGCGAGCTTGAAGCGGGTTGGGGAGGCGACGGCCGTCAGGCAGCGCCAGCGCACCAGAAGGGCTACCGGAGAGCTGCTCAGTGGGAACGCCTAGCCCGGGCAGCTCGGGGCAAGGCGAGCTGGGGCCCGCGGCCCTGGTCGACCGAACAAAGCCGGCGCGCGCGGGGCCTGGCTACTCACAACAAGAAGCTCATGTCTGCCGCGGCGTGGGCTGGGGGCTTTGCGGTTTCTAGGCCTCCGGGCGGCGGCGGCGGCGGTGGCGGCGGCCAGGGATGAAGAGGGAAGGAGAGAAGAAGAGGAGAGGAGGAGGAAGGGAAGCGCCAGCTGTTCGACGGCCCCAACTTGTTCGGCTTTGCTAGTTCCAACGGCAGGCGGAGGGGGCGGAAGTGGGAAGCGCACGGCTTGAATCACTCACTGGGAGGGGAAGGGAAAGAAGGCGGGGAAAGGGCCACACGCCTGCTCTCCGAAGAACAGCCGCCGTGACTGCTGAGCTGCTTGTCGCGCCTCCCCCTCCTCCGATTCCTCTTCTTCCTCCTCCCCCTACTCCTAGTCTCCAGTCCCTCACCGCCCTCACCCCGCGAACTCTCGCGAGAGCGGCGGGCACCGACCCTCCCTCTCCCACTGTGGCCCCGGGTCCCTCAAGTTCTGGACATCTTTGCAGCCCTGGACCACGCCCAGCGAGGGCACTGGGGCCACCAGATTGGTCAAGGACTGTCCACCTAGTTGCGGGTCGTGGCAAAGCGCTCCGAACTGCTTAGCTGGGTTTCAGCAGTCAGGAAGGAAGTGGGCTTCAGCTGCGGGATGTTCTGCAGTGAGGGATGGAATTGCCACCAGAATTATGCCCTCTGTAAGTGTTCGGCACAGGATGGTAAAAGGTTATGGAGTCTCTTTGCTAGTATATAAAAACAGGAGGAAGTTTAACGTGTTTGGAATGGGTTGGGAGTGGTTCCCCCAGAGGAGAGAAAAGGGTCTAAATGGGTTTTCAAGGTCCCTGTTGTTTTATGGTTGTATTTTAAAACCCTGAACTAGGAGAGGTCAGGATCCATTATTGTCTCAACAGGCAAGCTATGGTGTCATCAGCAGCTGGGAAAACTGCTGTGGTGACATATTCAATGTGGAGCATTCTTAAATGGATTATAAAGCCTGGCTCTGAACCCCTTAACTGTGAAATGCAAGGCTCTCTATAAAGGGGACTGAATCAATTCTAGCCTCTAGAATGTTTTGTGCAACAGAGTGCCGAATGGTTATAATTGGCTTAGGCCCCATAAATGCTTAATCAGCATTGCCACTATAACCAACCTACCACAACATTATCAATTTAAGTACCCATTTATTTTACACAAGAGATGTCCATCTTCTTTACTTAAAACATGCATCAAGTCCACAAGTAAGTTTTCAAAGAACCTGAACATAAATAATGTGCAGCTATTAACCCACTTTGGGCTAACTGACATGAAGGAAGTACCAATATGAACTATATGCTTTTGAGTTGGTGCATTATTAGTTTGGCATGTTGGTAAATCAAACCATTTAAAAAATACAGAAGAAAATATTGGAATCTTGACATTATCTTGGGAACAGCAGAGGTCACTGGAATAATTTGGGAAGACTTAAATACTCAAAAGATGCAGGAAAGAAGGGGGGAAAGGATTTATCTCAATATAGTGAAAATAATGGATTTATAACAAAAGCCCAGATCTTGATTTGGTACTAATTTATTATGTAATTCCATAAGGGTCTTCTGAAAGTAAGACTTGAATTACCAGATTAGGAAATTATGTTTGGGAAGAGTAAATCAGTTAACCTATTAGAACAACAGTTCACACCTTTCAAAAGGAGGGTCTTGGATTATTTCATGATCTCTAAGATATTCCAGTTCTAAAAGTCTGTCATGTCAGGGACATCCATCAAATGACGCAGACAGTCCCCATCTGCTCCCTGATTTGGCAGGCTGTCTTACATAGTTTTGCTTTTGTTCAAACACAATTTAGATGAATCCTATGACACTGAATCAGGATAACAATTGGCAGAGGAGAGAATCTGCTAAAGTACCTGCTGAGTTCTTTTCATACCACAAGGAGAGTTGCCTGAAATTAACAGCTGATAAAACTTAAATATATTGGTCTTAAAAATGATAGTCATGTTAATAATATGGAATATAATTCCAGAGGTTAGACATTTAAATCAAACCATGGCTGTCACTTAAAATTATTCGGCTTCGAAAGCACTGGGAAATTTAGAACCAAATAGAGATTTATTCAAATGGACATTTCTAATTGCAATTGCACTTTCACCAATCCATATTTCATATCACTCTTCTCTTAAAATTTCAAGAAGTTCTCTCCTGGTCAAAAACTTATTTTGTTTATAAATCTTTGTTTATGAAAGATTATTAAAGTTTGTATTTACCAGTTTTTCAAAGAATTGAGACTATAGCATGAATAGAATAGAATACAACAGAACATGTGTGGGTATATGCTTTCAAATATCTTTACAGATCCATTCAAATTTATAAGTATATTTACATATATAAATATAAACAAACAAGATAGTTATACATTCTGGTAAGATAGGAAATAAACAGAATAATGTCATAGAGAATAATGGTGAAGGAAGAGGATCTAATTCATTTATTTATTTTTTAATTTTTCTAAACGTTTATTTGTTTTTGAGCGAGAAAGAGAGACAGAGTGTGGGCAGAAGAGAGGGAGACACAGAATCCGAAGCAGGCTCCAGCTGTCAGCACAGAGCCCAATGCGGGGCTCAAACCCACAAACCCTAAGATCATGACCGGGGCCGGAGTCGGAAGCTCAACCAACTGAGCCACCCAGGTGCCCCGAAGAGGATTTAATTTAGATTGAATGGTTCATAAAGTCCTCTCAAGGAGGTGACATTTTTGCTAAGACCTGAGACAAGAGAAGGAGCCAGCCTTGCAAAGAACTAGGGGATGAGCATTTCCTGGTAGAGGGAATAACAGGTGAAAATGCTCTAAGATAAGAAAGAGCTTAAAGAGTTCTTAGAGTTGAAAGGTTATGGCCTGGGCAGAGTGAGCAAGAAGAATAGCATAAGAGAAGACTGGACATGTAGACAGGGCAGGCTGGGGTTGACAAGCTTAGGCAAGGCATTTGGATTTTATTCTGAGAACATTAAGAAGTCAGCAGAGAAGTAAAACAAAATAATCTGAATAACATTTCATTTTTTTTTAATTTGGAAAATTTCAAACATATATAGAGGGGAAGAAATATGATGAATCCATCACACAGCTTCAACAATTATCAGCTCATGATCCGTGATTAACATTTTGGAAAGATCATTCTCCCTTGTTGTGGAGAATGGACCAGAGGGGGCCAACATGTCAGAAGGGAAACCAGAAGACTATTGTAATAGTCCATTTGTTTCTCAGTTGTGATTTGGTTTAGGGTAGTGTCATTAATAATAGGAGAAATTAATAATCTCAAGGTAAAACCAACAGCACTTGGTGATTGTGCAGGTTGGGGAAAGAAAGGAGTCAAAGATTATTCCTATTATTTTGGCTTTAGCAACTGATGGAAATAGCTATTTATTGAAATAGGGAAGGTCTGAGTGATAATTTGGTGGTAAAACAAAGTTCTATTTTAGATTAGTTAGCTTTGAGATGTCTATTAGACATCAAAGTAGTGAGGTCTGGAAGAGTTTTGACTACTGCGCAAAGCAGAGGGAGAGATCCAAACTACAGGCATGAATGCAGACCTCAGTAAGTAAATAGTATTTGAAACCATAAGACGGACTTGCAAATAGGAATTTATATTCCCGATAAGGATAGACATAGCAGAGCATTACCTGTAAGCATCTGTTTATTCTTTACTTCTCTTCCCAGATATCTCTGGTTTCTGATCACCACTTACCTACTTCAGGTGTATTTATAATCTCCTTTTCCCTCAAGGTAATGGTTTCTACAGTCTTAGAGATGATTCATCATACTTTTTATCAGATTAATCATTTCCAATGTGTTTACTAACATGTTACCCTTCCCAGGTAAGATAACACTAATTAAAGCCAAGTTTCCAAATAGTGGGCAAGAGGAAATTTCTCCTTATAGAAACATTTCAGTTAAAAAAACAAAAAAACAAAAACAGGGGCACCTGGGTGGCTCAGTTGGTTAAGCATCCGACTTCGGCTCAGGTCATGATCTCATGGTTCGTGAATTCAGGTCCCATGTCGGGCTTTCTGCTGACAGCTCAGAGCCTGGAGCCTGCTTCAGATTCTGTGTCTCCCTCTCTCTGCCCCTCCCCAGCTCGCGCTCTGTCTCTATCTCTCAAAAACGAATAAACGTTAAAAAAAGAAAATTTAAAAAAACAGTAGGAATGATTTAATTATTATTAGAATATCACCATTTTTGCAACCCCTAATAAATTACTGGATCTAGGCACTAATCATGGCTGCTGGTATCACAGGGAGAAAACCATACTTTGTATGCATCCTGATGGAAGAATGTATCATCACCTGTGAAAAAGTCTTGCCAACAAAAGAGAACTTGAATCTGGTTAAGCCTCTAGATCAACTATATTAAATTATAGGGAATAGAGGGAACAGGAGAATATGGTAAAGAACACGTTAAATGACACCACATGGATTCATCAACAAAATCCAAACTGTGGAGAAATGATACAGGACCCAATGTCTTCAACAAATGAATTACAAAGGAAAAATAGAGCTGAAAGAGAAACCTAGAGGTTGAAAGAAACATAAGAGAGATACCCACCAGTTGTCAGGTGTGCTTTCACTTACATCCTAATTCAAACAAGCAATGTGAAAAAGAACAATAACAAATATTTATGTCATTTATGGACATCCGAAAGTTTTGAACACTGGGCAATTGATGATTAAGGACTAATTATTGTGGTGATGATGTTGTAGTTATGTTTTTTTAAAGAGCCCTTATGTTTTATAAATATGTACCAAATACTTACAGATGAAATAATATGCCTGGAATTTGCTTCAGAATAATGTGGGAGAGGGAAGTAGGAGTATAAATGAAATGAGATTGGCTGTGAGTTGATAATTGTCAAAGTCAGGTGATAAGAATATGAGAATCATTAAACTGTGCTATTTACTTTTGTTTAGTTTTGAAATTTTCCATAATAAAAAGAAAAACAAATAAATAGCAGGTCTCCTTTTGTAAAGGCCTAGAAGAAGTATTAATTAGTGATGGGAATTTAAAATTTGCTGATACAGAACAATGATTTTTGGGGGTGCCTAGATGGCTCAGTTAGTTAAGCATCAGATCTTGATTTTGGCTCAGGTCATGATCTCACAGTTTGTGAGTTTGAGCCCCACATGGGGCTCTGCACTGATAGCACGGAGCCTGCTTGAGATTCTCTCTCCCTCTCTCTCTGCCCCTCTCCTATCCATTCTCTCTCTCCCTCTCTCTCTCTCTCAAAAATAAATGAACATTAAAAAAAAAAAACTTAAAAAAAAAAGAACAATGATTTTTTTTGGACCAGAGCATTCTTTCCTTGCCCTCATATCACCCAGCCTTTTCTGCCTATATAAAGATATTCTTTTATATATAAAACTAAAAGGAAATGCAGTTAATACCAGGGAGAAGAAATGCCAAATTCAAACCCCGTGGCTAAATCTGGGCCTCAGTATTTCTTAAGTAGCTGATTCCTTCTGATTCTAAAATGTGATCTGACTGGGAAAGAATAGATACCTGCACAGCAATAGAAAAAGTACACCTAGGCAACAAATCTTTAGTAACCTGATCGAGTGCATTCTGTTGTGCAAGAGTGTTTTGGTTACATAACATCTAGATTGATGTGGTAATTATTCTATCTAATTAGTTTATTGCATAAGATTGTTTTTTTAGCTACCTCGTATTGACTATTTCTCATGGTCTAGTCACTCTGCTAAGCTTTTCATATATTTTATCCTCATGTCATTTGTTCCTTACACTACCCCATAAGGTTGGTATTAGGTGTTATTCCCCCCATGTATAGATTAGGAAACTAATGCTGAGAGGTTATGTATGTAACTTGCTCAAAATCACATAGCTGTACATACAAGCTGAATTCAGTAGATCCCATTTCCTTCTGCCCATTTCCATAATGACCTAAATTAGAATGAATATATCCTAAATGAATTTTGGCATGCTACACAATCCCACTTAACATAGCTAGCAGTTCAACCTAACCCTCATTAATGCCCTTTAGATCTTAATTCCATACCTTGCATCATTAAAGACAAACATGTATAGTTATACACAAACCAGTGTATGGTTATAAATGCTTCTCAAGGGCATATTATTCTGATATAATAGAAAAGAATGAAAGTGGGGCACCTGGGTGGCTCAGTCCATTAAGCATCCAACTTCTGCTCAGGTCATGATCTTCTGCTCAGGTCATGATCTCACAGTTCATGGGTTCAAGCCCCATGTTGGGCTCCACGCTAATGGTGCAGAGCCTGCTTGGGATTCTCTCTCTTCCTTGGATTCTCTCTCTCCCCCTCCCCTACTTGCTCTCTCTGTCTCTCTCAAAATTAACAAACTTTTGAAAAAATTTAAAAAGAAGTGTAAAAGATTGGTTCACGAAACTTGGTGTCTCTGGGTGCAATCATTTATCACTAAAAGCCATAAAGTATCAAAACACAAAGCTTATTTAATGTGTTACAAGGGAAGAAGAAATCTTCTATTGATCCCAACCCTAACCCAATTCCCTCCAATTCAAGCTGTTCATTCTTTTAAAGGTGAGGTTTGTGCAATAAAATGCTAGATTTAAGAGAATGATGACGTACATACCATTCGTCCACTCAACAAGCATTTACTGTCTATTATGGGCCTCTGGAAGCAAAAAACATCATGAGTCCTATAGGTCATTGGGAAATACAAGTAATCAGACAAAAGCAAAATTAAAAAGTGTGTAAGTTTCAGTAAGGAAAAGCCTATGTTATATGTGAGCATATATGAAAGGGAACTCACCTTCTTTTTTTATTATTTTGAGAGATAGAGCATAAGCAAGGGAAGGACAGAGAAGTCAGGGAAGGACAGAGAGAGAGGGAGACAGATAATCTGAAGCAGGCTCCAGGCTCTGAGCTGTCAGCACAGAGCCTGATGCAGGGCTCGAACTCATGAACTGTGAGATCATGACCTGAGCTGAAGTCAGACGCCCAACCGACTAAGCCACCCAGGTGCCCCAGGACCTCACTTATTTTGGTCAGAGAATTAGATCCTGTGCATTGAGAAATGGCTGGTATGTATTTACTCCTTGCATATAAATTCCTGTTATATTTATAAACAGCACAAATTAATAAAACTTCTATTCCCCTCTCATCATTGCCAACCCACTTTTGGTGGGTTTTTTAATTTTAATTTTAATTATTTTTACAATGTACATTTTATTTATTTTTAAATATAATTTATTGTCAAGTTGGCTAACATACAGTGTGTACAGTGTGCTCTTGGTTTAGGGGTAGATTCCCGTGATTCATCACTTACATACAACCCCCGGTGCTCATCCCAACAAGTGCCCTCCTCAATATCCATCACCCATTTTTCCCTCTCCTCCACCACCCCCCCACCAACCCTCAGTTTGTTCGCTGTATTTAAGGGTCTCTTATGGTTTGCCTCCCTCCCTCTCTGTAACTATTTTTCCCCCTTCCATTCCCCCATGGTCTTCTGTTAAGTTTCTCTGTTTTGGTGTTTTGAAGCACCATGACATAGAAATTGTTTTTTGTTTTCAAGAAGCCAGTCTTAGAACTTTTTAGAAGCTGCTACTTTTGGTATACAATTTTTAGAATCTTAGTTCATAGGACAAAAATCATAAAAGATTTCTTGCATGGACCATATGCACTCGCCCAATAAATGTTGACTGTCTTTATCTGTCAAGTTTATTATTGTCCACAATTGATTGTTTTTTCCCACTAAACTTAGACCTTGTAGACACTTTTCCAGGCAGCTGCATTGGGGGGAGGAGGAGAAAGGGTCCTTTTTGAACTTATTCAAAGCTGCTTTTCCCAAATTGATAGGACATTGCCAAGGTCAAAAAGCCTAAAATTAACTCTACCAGCTGTGTTTTGGATTGCTTCATATAGCACATGGACTCCGGGGGGCTCATTCTGGATAGGCTAGCTTACTGCTTCAATCTGCCGTACCCTTAGAAGTTTGTTTGCCTGGAGTACATGTTGTGCACAGGATGTGGTAGCTAAGCAGCTTGAAAGTGTATGGGGACTAAACAAATAAGTCTCTCTTTTAATCTCAAAGAAACCTAGCAACAATGGGGGGTGGGGAGGGGATGGAGAAGTCACTACTGTGTATGTCAGATGAGCTGCTTAACTTTTAACCTTGCTAAAGTTTCCCAGAGAGCAAGCTGGTTATGTGGTGCCAAAGACTAAGAGATGATGCTGCAGTTGCAAGGAGTCTATGTTTTTAGCCCACCCATCTCCATGAGGTCCTTTAGCATGAAGGACCATATATAGGCATAGAAAGTATCCCAACTGGCTGCAACTTAAAAATATCCTAAGAATCAGCAGCTGTTACTTTCACCCACACAAATTCACAGTTGGCTTAATAAGATAGTGCCTGTTCTCAAGAGCTGCAGCCCTCTGGGTTATGCCCTCTGTTCTTAGGTTGCCTCCCCCATCTCCAGTCCCCTACTCAGAGTAACTTAAAGCAGAATGGATGAATAAAACAGATTAGTTATGAGCGGTTCAGGGTTTGCATCAATGTAAATAATGAGATGTGGAAGTCAGATCTTGCAATATGGTCTTAAATCCCTGCCTTTACAACCACTGGACCCCAGGAACCCTAGGCTGTCCCTACTCCTGGCCATTTGTTCTCTCTCACTTATGGCCACTACCACTCCCTCTTCTTGGCATCCCTCTCATGTTTTTCATAGTTGTCATGGTCACAACCATAGCAACCTGAGCAGGCCACAATCCTCTTATAGCTGGAGATGTGAGGTACTGCTTTACACAATATAATTCCCCTGCACTTCACCAATAGAAATCTGGTCCCAGATAGTCAAATCAAGTTTTTCCTCGGGAGAAATATTTCAACCCTCCCCAAATAGCACTATTTTTAAGGTTTGTATAGCATCAGGGTAACCAGGAAGAATCTACAGATTTGACCAGTTTTTTTTTTTTAAACTGTTCCCTATTTTTTTTTTGAGAGAGAGAGAGAGAGAGAGAGAGATAGAATGTGAACAGAGGAGGGGCAGAGAGAGAGGGAGATACAGAATCCAAGGCAGGCTCCAGGCTCTGAGCTATCAGCACAGAGCCTGATGCTGGGCTCAAACTCATGAACTGCAAGATCATGATCTTAGCCGAAGTCGGACGCTTAACTGACTGAGCCACCCAGGAACCCCCAGGAAGAATCTGCAGAGAAGCAGCCCAGGATAATCCGTCCCACCTTGAAATTTGACCAACTATTTCTAAATCCCTTATTTATAGGCTCTACTCTGTGTTTCCACACCAATCATTCCATTTGAGTACAGGGGAAGAGTTTTAGAATGAAAATGGCGGGAAGATTTCATGTGCAAAATAAAGCATTTTTTTGTTTTATTTTTATTTATTTATGTATTTATTTATTTATTTAGTTACTTACTTGCTTATTTACTTACTTTTGAGAGAGAGGGAGTGTGTGTGAGCAGGGGAAGGGCAGAGAAAGAAGGAGAGAGAGAATCCCAAGCAGGCTCCACCCTGTGAGGGCAGATCCTGATTTGGGACTCTGTCTCATGAACTGTGAAATAATGACCTGAGCTGAAATCAGTAGGCAAGATACTTGACCAACTGAGCCACCCACATGCCCCAAAAGAAGCAAGTCTTTTTTTGTTTGTCTGCTTTTTATGTTTACTTACTTTTGAGAGAGAGAGAGACAGAGAGAGACAGAGTGTGAACAGGGAAGGGGCAGAGAGAGAGGGAGACACAGAATCTGAAGCAGGCTCCAGGCCCCGTGCTGTCAGCACAGAGCCTGATATGGGGCTCAAACTCACAAACCTGTGAGACTGTGACCTGAGCCGAAGCCAGAGGCTTAACTGACTGAGCCACCCAGGTGTCTCAAGAAGCAAGTCTTAAAAGGTTAATAGACTGGGGCGCCTGGGTGGCGCAGTCGGTTAAGCGTCCGACTTCAGCCAGGTCACGTTCTCGCGGTCCGTGAGTTCGAGCCCCGCGTCAGGCTCTGGGCTGATGGCTCGGAGCCTGGAGCCTGTTTCCGATTCTGTGTCTCCCTCTCTCTCTGCCCCTCCCCCGTTCATGCTCTGTCTCTCTCTGTCCCAAAAATAAATAAAAAACGTTGAAAAAAAATTAAAAAAAAAAAAAAAAAAAAAAAAAAAGGTTAATAGACTTTCTCCAGATCAGGAAGGGGTGAGAGAGGAGTAAGAGGCAGAGACATGGCATTACAGAAAGATGATGCCACATGTGTAAAGCTCTGAAGCATGAAAAAAAAAAAATACATACGTAGACAAAGGACATGTTGACTGCTACAACTAATTACCTTAGTACAAATTCTCATTCATTCAACAATATTTATTAGTACTAACCATATACTAGTTACTTATGTTAGCACTTGGGGATATAGTAGGGTACAAAACAAAGTCCCTGACCCCAAGAAGTTTATATTCTAGTTGGGGGGAGATAGTTTGGATTTGTCAATGCATTAACTCTAGCTGTATTTGCATTTTCATTCATTATCCCTAATTATGGCATGAAATCTCAACTTATTAAAGCAATATTTTAGAGGAGTAAAGGTATCAGGAATCAAGTAGGGAAGAAATTCAAGAGTTACAGCATAAAGATACAAGGTGTTCTGACCACCGAGCAGACAATAGTTCCAATGCTCAGTTGAACTCTGCTTTACTTGATATCACAGAACTGTAAATTTAGTTCTATAGGAAGTGCTGTGAATATTTAAAGTATAGCTTTTAGCCATAACTCAGTGACTGCATGGTCAAATGGCAGGTCTAAAACTGGAGCAGGTGTGTGTGTGCAAAGACATTAAGATGGAACCACAACTCTGTTCCTAGGAACAAAGCCTCCTCCTTCTCCCCTCTTTCCTGCCTCCGGCAACCTCCAGGGACCTGTGTCATCTATTAGAATCACTGTCACAGGGCCTCCATGCTTACAATTTCCATAAATCTTCCCCAGATCATCAACAACCATCACAGGAGGCAGGGGGTTGGGAAAGGGTGGTTGGTGGCTACGCAGCATGGCTCAAAAGGCTGTGCCTTCCAAGAGGCCTTAGTAGCTACTTGGGATAGGACTGAAAGCAGCTCTTTGTTTCTGGTAATACTCTGGAGCCAACTGTGGCTGCCCATCCTGCCATGGCTCTTAGAGAGCTTGTATAATCATGGAAGCATATGAGAATCTAAGCCAGTACTGGAAAGAGACCACAGAATTTTCAGGAAATGAGGGGAACTAATATTTATTTTATGGCTGTGTAATTTTCTGCCGGAATCTTGCAAGGTTCTATACTCATTTAATTCTTACCACAACCCACTGAGGCAGATGTCCCTGTCCCAGTTCTATGGGTGAGGATATTAAATCACATCTAATGTAACACCAGGAGTAAGTAGGAGACCCCGAATTTGAACCCAGGTACTATCTAATTTATGGGGAATCAAATGTCCAGGGCTTTGTATTATTGTAGGGTTGGGAATATAAGTAGTACACAAACACAGCTTTATATAATATTGAGTCACATATTAAGAAAGTTATTCCCCTTTAAATTAATTTTTATTTCTTCTGATTATATGAAGGAGAAAGTCTTGGTTTGATGCCTATGTCTTTAACATCTCTTTAACATATAGTCTCCAGTTTTGTTTTTTTTTTTTCAATTTTTTTTAAACATTTATTCATTTTTGAGACAGAGAGAGACAGAGCATGAACGGGGGAAGGTCAGAGAGAGAGGGAGACACAGAATCCGAAACAGGCTCCAGGCTCCGAGCTGTCCGCACAGAACCCGACGCGGGGCTCGAACTCACAGACCGCGAGATCATGACCTGAGCCGAAGTCGGACGTCCAACAGACTGAGCCACCCAGGCGCCCCTAGTCTCCAGTTTTAAGAGAGAAAGCCACAGGCTTTAGACCCAGAGACTTTAGTAGGCAACAATATTTAGCTAGAGCTTAATAAAATAGTGCTCTTATTGAATTTATTTATATCTTCTATTACATAAGGCATGTGATAATGGTTTTCATTTACAGTAGCGATGTAAAGTAGATCTTATTGGTCAAGCTCAGAATCTCTAGCATCACAGTACTCAGGTTCATCTACTTGCTAGCTGTTAGACCTTGGACAAATTAAGTAGCCTTCAGTTTCCTCACTTGTAAAATAAGTTCAATGGTAATACTAATATATAAGATGAATGTGTGGATTCAATGAGATATTGCACATGAAGCACTTAGAACAATATTTTTATTTTTATTATTTTTATTATTTTAAATATGAAATTTATTGTCAAATTGGTTCCCATACAACACCCAGTGCTCATCCCAAAAGGTGCCCTCCTCAATACCCATCACCCACCCTCCCCTCCCTCCCACCCCCCATCAACCCTCAGTTTGCAGAACAATATTTTTAAAATACTGTTGCTCAATAAATGGTAGTTATTATGAAATTTAGGAGAAAAACAAGCTAATTTAAATCAGGGTTTCTCATCTTTGGCACTCTGACCAGACAGTTCTTTGTTGTGGGAGGCTATGCTGTGTATTATAGGATTTTTAATAGTATCCCTGCCCTCTATGTCCTAGATGCCAGTAGCACCCATTTATGACAAACAAAAATGTCTCCAGACATTGCCAAGTGTTCCTCCCAGGGGCAAAATAACCCTTGGTCATTACTGTTTTAAAAGAAAGGATTAGGTAAAAGTATGACTCAGACATGACATGACTTAGACATAACAAATATCTAAATGTGCTGTGAGAAAACCTGAAGTTTGGGAAACATTGCACTACTATAGTGCTATTCAAAATTTAATTTGCAGAAATTACTATTTTTACTTGCAGATTTATAACTATACTCTAAGCTTCCTTTTAAAACTAAAAGTATCAAGCAACTTAGAAGGAACTGGGCTACTAAGTACATGAAAGTTATCTTTACCTTTTTTTCCTTTTACTTCTTTTTTCTTCCCTTCTCTTCCAATCCGTCTGCTGCCATAGACCCTCTTCTACACACACCTGTGAACTGACGAGGCAACATCCTTTGTCCAGGCTTCTTACACCCCTCCCTCCCCAGTCATGGGTGCTCTTATCTTCCTCCCAAGGCCCTATTCCCGCTTTTTGAATGCATGTAATAATGTAATTGATGCCAAATCAGATAGTATGCTTTCAGTTACACACAGCAGAAAACTAAACTATCTTTGGTTGAAACAATAAGGATATTTGTTGGTTCACAGAAATGAAGTTTCAAGATTGGAAGTTTTCAGGGTGGCATTTATTCAGTGGATCCAGCTCCAGTTTTCTACAGTTCCCTTGAGTCAGGCTTTCTCTGTGTGCCAACTTCACCCTCAACTTGGTGGTAAATTGGCTATGCATTTGGCGACCTCACATTCATACCCAACCATGTTTAGAGGACATTGAAAAAAAATTGTCTCTAGAAGTTATCCAGAGACAGCCTCAGATTATTGAAAGTGTCAGTGTAGGATTTTTCTGCCTTGGAAGTTAATTGCTTTTAATGATACGATGCCTGAAAATTTCTCTATCTCTGAAGTTCATTAGTTTACTGAGATGTTGATAGAGTAAATGAGATAATGTAAGTGAAAGCACTTTGTAAACTGACATGTAATTGTAAGGTATCCGCTCTTAGGTCTCTCTTTTTTTTTTTTTTTAAGACTATAAATCTACTCAACTAGATCATTTATAGTAGAGTTTATTGTACAATCTCATAGAAGAACAATGGAGGATGAATGTCAAAGAAACCTCAAAACTGGTGCCTTAATAGGGCCACATAGGTCTCAAGGAGACTGGTGAGTGATTCTAGACTCAAGACAGCTCTGGAGTACTCAGCAGCAGAATTCATGGGCCTTATTTGATATGGACTGGTTATAATGAATGTTTCTACTTTCTTCTGTCCTGCCCCCAACTGGAAAATTATTTCTGCATTTGTAATTCAAATTGCCAGGATGGGGGCGATGACTGACTTAGTCAGTAATTCATCAATGTTTAGACTATACCCTTTACCCCTGGCCACATCAAAGGCCACTAGCTACCTTATGGGGAGAATGCTCTTAGTTTCCATGGTTAATAATGTCTTTCAAAGCCTAAATGAATGCCATTTCATACTACACAATGTGTTCTTGCTGAAATCAATTTAAACAAATTTAAAAATAGATTTAAATAAATGAAAAGATGGCACTGTCATATGAAGACATCAATGCTCTAAACTATAAACTTAATGCAATTCTCCACCCAACAAAGATACCAATAAGATGGAAATTTCAAAAAAAAAAAATAGGATTTTCCAGAAAAACTGAAGTGTACAAGTTTAGCCAGGAGAATTCTAAAAAACAAAGATAGTGGGGGCAGGGGCAGTTTATCAGATATTAAAACATTATAAAGATACAAAGTTTAAAATCTTGAAAAGTAAGCTAGATCAATGGAAAAGAATAGAAAGAAAAGATATAGATAAAAAATACATAAAATTACTGCAAGAAAAGTAGATTATTCAGTAAATGGTGAGGGACAACTGGATAGCCATCAGAAGAATCTTGGATCTCTACCTTAATTTTTTATACCAAATTAAATTTCAAGTGGATCAGGGCACCTGGGTGGCTCAGTTGGTTAAGCTTCCAATTCTGGATTTGGGCACAGGTCCTGATCTCATAGTTCGTGTGGAGCCCTGCATCGGGCTCCATGCTCCGTGCTCACAGTGAGGAGATTCTGTCTCTCACTCTCTCTCTACCCCTCCTCTGCTTGCACTTTCTCTCACTCTCTCAAAAAAACAAAACAAAACAAAATAAACTTAAAAAAATAAATGAATTTCAAGTGGATCAAAGATTAAAAGTAAAATTGAATCCATAAAAATGCTAGAAAAAACACTAAAGAATTTTTTATAATCTCATCAGGAAGAAAACCTTTCCAAGCTTGACACAACTCCAGAATCCAAATCCACACAGATATAGCACATATTGGTAAATTTGATATGTGAAAGAAATTGCCAATAATGAAAAATATTAATAACAAAAATTTTAGATTGACAAATTGGAGTATTTACAACATATTTCAGGTATAGGGCTTATTTCTTTGCTTTATAAACAGTTCTTGTAATTCAATAAGAAAAAGATCACAACACAACTTTTAAAAATCAGAGAAATAAACGTAAAGAGAATATTCTGCAGCTGTTAGATAAAAGTGGCAGATCTATCTTAACTCATTTTAAATGATCTTTCAGGGGCATCTCCTTGACTTAGTAAAGCATGGTACCCTTGATCTCAGAGTCGTGAACTGATGCCCACAGAGATTACCTAAAAGAAAAAAAGTAAAAAAAGAAAAAAAAAGAAAAAGAAATGGTCTTTCAGATATATTAGTAAGAGAGAAAAAAGCAAAGGTACAGAAAAGTAATGTAGTAGTCTATCATTTCTTTAAAAAAAGGGGGAGTTACTTGAAAGACCATGTTATTAATTTCTTTATTGTTTTATAAAGAAATTAAAACAATTTATAAAACAAATTACCACAAATTTATGATCTTACATTTCTGGAGATCAGAAGTCCAAAAGGGGTTTCACTGGGCTGAAATCAAGGTAGCATCAGGGATATTCCTCTTGGGGAATCTAGGGAAGAGTCTAATTATTGGCTTTGTCCAGCTTCCAGAGTTTGCACAGAATCCTTGGTTTGTGGCCTGTTACCAATCCAACAGTTGCTTCTATCATTACATCTCATTGTCTAACTTTTCTGCCTCTTTCTCCCATCTTTTAAGGGTCTTTATGATTATATTGAATCTACCCAGATAACCCAGGATAATCTCCCCATCTCAGGATCCTTAATGTAGTATAATCTGGAAATCCTTTTTGCCATACAGGGTAACAACATAGTGTCAAAGAAACATTGGAGCTGGGGTGCCAGGGTGGCTCAGTCAGTTAAGCCTCTGACTTCGGATCAGGTCATGATCTCGCGGTTCATGGGTTTGAACCCCCTGTTGGGCTCTGTGATGATAGCTCAGGGCCTGGAGTTTGCTTTGGATTCTGTGTCTCCCTCTCTCCCTCTGCCCCAACCCCACTTGTGCTCTTGTCTGTCTGTCTCTCTCTCTCTCTCATCTCAAAAATGAATAAACATTTAAAAATTTAAAAAAAAAGCACCATAGCTGTGTTAAAGTGATAAAATCAGATTTTATTCAAGACTATTGCAATAGAGGAAAAGAATATGGTATAGAACTGGGCTTAACTCTGAATACATGGACAAGTGGGGATTTACAACCAAAGAACAGGACGAGGGTCAGTGGATGGAAAATTACTAAGGGGAAACATCAAGGGTAAACGGGATTTCGGCTAAACCAACTTGACAGGATTGTTAGTTACTAAAGGCAGGCCAGGATGATCAGCTATCAGTTGGTGGAGGATGAGGAATTTGATCAGGTACCTGGAGTGATTAGATATCAAGGGTGGGGTTCCTAGCTAAGTTGACTTAGCAGGATTCTTGCTAAAACTGGGCAATGCAAAGACAAACATGGAAGCCCAAAGGTCAAGACCTAGTTCAAAAGGTGGCTCTAGGGAGCCTGATTAAAATTTGATCAAGGAGAGAATCTTTATCAAGAGTTGTAGGTTCCAGGGATTAGGATTTGGGCACCTGTTGTGGGGGGAGGGGGTCATTATTCTGCTACCACACCAGGAAAATTGATCAGCCAAATAGAATCAACTAAAAAACTATTATAAACTATAAAAGAATTCATTAGTTAAAATTAACATATAAAAGGCAATATCCTATCCACATATATATGATTATGCAAGAAAATGGAAAATGTCACTGGGGAGAGCAAACATCAACCTGGGGATCAGAAGAAGAGAAATTATTTTTCAATGTGTCCACTTGTGCATCATTTAAGTCATTTTATAGCCATCTTCTATTGAACAAATGAATCTGATCTTGTCACTATTTAAAATCTTGTATGGTTTTTGGTTATTGGTGGTGTTGCCCCCTATCGAAATTGTTTTTGTGGGTTGCTTTTTGTTCTTGTCAATTATTCAGGTCCCTTTTCCTATTTTGGGAGAATCTGCTATTGTGTATGGTTTTGATAGGACTCCGTGCCCCATCTTTTACTATGGAAACTGAAAGGGGAAGAATTTGCATCCTCCTAACCAGGGCATTGACTCTGGAGGTGAAGCCAAGGGACACCTTGGGTGTCAGGGAACCTGCAGGAGCACGCTGCACTGGTGAAGGGGACTCCTGCCAGTCTATTCTAAGAAACAGCTAGTGTAATGTGTGTTCTTGACCACAGCGGGAGCCCCCTGGCTTTGTCTGTTTTCCAAATCTTATCTTCCGCCTCCTGCTGACTTTGTGAGTCCCACAATGTGCATCACGGTGTTCTTTTTCTCCTGTTTCTTGTAACAAAAACTCTGACTCCAGATATTAGTTAAACCTCTTAGCAAGTCATACAAGGCCTCACTTTTTTTTGTAGGCTTCTCTCTCATCCACCTTATCCCCAGGACACACCTGGATTTTCCATAATTTCCTAAACATGCCATGCCTTTTCACCCCTCCATAACCACTGAGAATGCTTTCTTCCCCAGAGAGGTAAGTGCTTTCTGAGCTTTTAATTCCCACTTAATTCAACTATAATTTCTCTGAATTATCCCTTCACAGTACTTTTTAGCCTACTTCTGTGATCTATTACAATATTTATCATATTACATTTGAAGTGTTTGAACTATTTTGTATCAGACGAAGAAGTCCTAGAGAGGACCTGCCCAATGAAGCCTGGTCCAGCATACAGCATTTTGAGGTTCCTTAATAAATATTAGTTGGCTAAATGAATGAAATTGAATGCATTTTTGATGATTCAAGATCATTATGACCACAATTTTGTGGTCTATTTGACTATAGCTCTTTGGTGTTACAAAAGGTTATAGGATGATTTGTTCCTTTAAAAATATATTTAATATTTGATAGCTTAAAAATAGCTTCCACATGTTATCTTTTTTAATTTTTAATTTTTATCTTTTTAAGTAATCTCTATGCCCCCAAGGGGCTCAAACTCACAACCCCAAGATCAAGAGTTGCATGCTGAAAAAAAAAAAAAAAACAAAAAAAGAAGGGTGCCTGTATGGCTCAGCAGGTTAAGCCTCTGACTCTTGATTTAGGCTCAGGTTATGATCTCAAGGTCTTGAGATGGAATCCCCAAGTCAGGCTCCACACTGTGCATGGAGCCTGCTTAAGATTCTCTCTACCTCAGGGGCACCTGGGTGGGTCAGTCCGTTAAGTGTCTGCCTTCAGCTCAGGTCATGATCTCATGGTTCAGGAATTCAAACCCCGGGTTGGGCTCTGTGCTGACAGCATGGAGCCTGCTTGGGATCTTCTCTCTCCTCTCTCTGCCTTTACCCTGCTTGCACGCTCTCTCTCAAAATAAACTTAATAAATAAACTTAAGAAAAATAAAAAAAATAACCTCACAAGATTCTCTGTCTGCCCCTTACAAGATTCTCTGTCTGCCCCTTCCCTGCTCATGCGCTCTCTCTCTTTCTCTCAAAAAAAAAAAAAAGAAAGAAAGAAAGAAAGAAAGAAAGAAAGAAAGAAAGAAAAAGAAAAAAGTTGAATGCTCTGCTGACTGAGCCAGCCAGGTGCCCCTACACATATATTTTCTTGGTTGATTTTTGTTACAACCATGTGTGGTAAGCCAGGGTGAGTTCCAGAGAGATTGAGTAACTTTCCTAAGATTACATGTGATTTACAAGTGGCAATAATGATAAAGTCAATAAAAGAAAAACATATGAAATTTATTTAGCACTTACTATATCCAAACACTTTTTTTACTTGCTGTATGTAATTTGATCCTTTTCACTATGTGGTAACCATGTTATTATCTTCCTTGTGTGGATGGGGAAACTGAGATTACCAGTTAGTAAATAGTAAAGCTGATATTTGAACCAGATGTACTGAAATGGAATCAGTTTCCCAAATCATTATGCTACAGTGGTAATTTTACTATAATCTCCTGCTGGCTCCTAGAGGCTGGATTCTTACAGCTTCTTTTCATGCTATTTTCTTGTTAGCATGCAGTACCATTTTGCTGCTGCTAATTCACTATTTCTTATCTATGCTAGAAACCAGGTAAGTAAAGTGGGTGTTGGGTCTAAAATTAGGAGGAAATAGATGACCATCTGTTGATTCTGTAACATCTTTTATTGGAAGGCCTTTTTTTGTTTGTTTACTTATTGATTCACCATCATATTCTATTTAATAAAAGTCCCAGAAAAGTGCCCCTTGTCAAATAGCCTTATTTGAGTTAACTCATGCAATTGACCTGAAAACAAGGTTCTCCAAATAGTCAATGGGGCATTGGAGTGGCAATAATCCGGAACACATAATCTTTTTTTTTAATCACTTGAGCTCATCCACCTGAAGGAAAGAGACACTGGCCCACTCAGTGAACCTACCACCCAATGTCTCTGCTGTAAACTGTTTCAGCATTGTTAAGTAGCTGAAATGATAAATGGATATACCTGGCCAAAGCAGCAGAGCTCACAGCTTCAGAAAAACTGCTGAGCTCGAAAACGTTTCTTAGTAAATGCCCTTTGAAGGGTTGATTCTTTTATCAATGAATATTTCTTTACTACAACTTCTTTTCTTTTTATCATGTATTCTTATATATATGTATGTATCACACACGTGCACGCACACACACACACACACACACACACACACAGACCAGGTGCCTGGGAGGCTCAGTCGGTTGAGCTTCCGACTTCAGCTCAGGACATGATCTCACAGTTCATGAGTTCAAGTCCCGCATTGGGCTCACTGCTATCCATGCAGAGCCTGCTTCAGATCCTCTATCTCCCCTCTCTCTGCCTCTCCCCTGCTCATGCTTTCTCTCTCTCTCTCCCTCTTAAAAATAAGTAAACATTGAAAAAAAAAGACCAGAGATTTTGAATTTGCCTACATCATTGGCAGTAGAGAAAAGCCCACTTTTATTATGTGTACTAATCAAAACAGCACAATAATTAACTGTGCATGAGTATTCATGTAGTTTCTCTCAGAAGAATGTTTAAGAATCTGATTTCACAAATCAAAACCACACTCAGATATCACCTCACGCCAGTCAGAGTGGCCAAAATGAAGAAATCAGGAGACTATAGATGCTGGAGAGGATGTGGAGAAACGGGAACCCTCTTGCACTGTTGGTGGGAATGCAAATTGGTGCAGCCACTCTGGAAAGCAGTGTGGAGGTTCCTCAGAAAATTAAAAATAGACCTACCCTATGACCCAGCAATAGCACTGCTAGGAATTTACCCAAGGGATACAGGAGTGCTGATGCATAGGGGCACTTGTACCCCAATGTTTATAGCAGCACTCTCAACAATAGCCAAATTATGGAAAGAGCCTAAATGTCCATCAACTGATGAATGGATAAAGAAATTGTGGTTTATATACACAATGGAATACTACGTGGCAATGAGAAAGAATGAAATATGGCCTTTTGTAGCAACGTGGATGGAACTGGAGAGTGTGATGCTAAGTGAAATAAGCCATACAGAGAAAGACAGATACCATATGGTTTCACTCTTATGTGGATCCTGAGAAACGTAACAGAAGCCCATGGGGGAGGGGAAGGAAAAAAAAAAAAAGAGGTTAGAGTGGGAGAGAGCCAAAGCATAAGAGACTGTTAAAAACTGAGAACAAACTGAGGGTTGATGGGGGGTGGGAGGGAGGGGAGGGTGGGTGATGGGTATTGAGGAGGGCACCTTTTGGGATGAGCACTGGGTGTTGTATGGAAACCAATTTGACAATAAATTTCATATATTAAAAAAAAAAAAGAATCTGATTTCACTCATTCAGTTCATTCCATGAAAATTTACTGAGTACTTGTCATATGCCCAACACTATAAATAATAAATATCAGTAGTGAACAAAATCAATGTGGTTCCTACCCTCATCGATATCACATCTCTTATTGTGCAGCTTCATTATACAATCACTCCTTATTTTTTTTAATGTTTATTTATTTTTGAGAGAGAGACACACACACAGAGAGCAAGTGGGGGAAGGATAAAGAGAGAGAGAGGGAGACACAGAATTTGAAACAGACTCCAGGTTCTGAGCTGTCAGCACAGAGCCTGATGTGGGGCTCAAACCCACAAACCATGAGATCATGACCTGAGCTGAAGTCAGATGCTCAACCCACTGAGCCACCCAGGTGCCCCAATCCTTATTTTAACTTGTAGTCCAAGGTTATCATAAAATCCTACCTGTAAAATTTCAATAGCAATGTGAAACTTCCCAAATATACTTTCTCAAAAAATATTGAGCCAAATATAGTCATTGGATTTTAGTGCTAAAATAAATTTTAAAATAGGCATATATTATGCTCTTCTGCTGTGTCTTAAATTTTGTAAGGTATTATATTATTTTACTATTGCTACTGTAACACACTTCATGGCTTAAAAAAACACAAATCTATTATATTACAGTGTAGAGGTCAGAATGAGTTTCACTGGGCTATAACCGAGGTATCATCAGGGCTGTGTTCCACCTGGAGCCCTGGGGGAGAATCTAGAAGCTGCCTACATCCCTTGGCTTGTGGCTCCATTTCTTTGTTTTCAAAGTAAAACACTACTTTGTAAACTGTGCCGAGATTATGGAAACAGCTTCAGTTTTTTTCTTTTCAGCATTTTCTGATGTGGTCATGTTTTCTTTTCATAATGTGAAAAAAAGAAAATTCATAACACAGTCTGTTCAGAAAGCAGTTTAAAGTTCTATGCAGCTGGAGTGCAAGTGCATGGAACACATCAGTAGAAATCGAGGCTATTCTGATCGGGTTGGAACCAGACCAAGTCCAATTTTGTTGGCTGGGTAATGATTTGAGCTTGATCTCATGAACAGTAGGAATCATGGGGGATTTTTAAGTAGAAAATTTCCAATCAGAATTGTAATTTAAAAAGAAGCTGTAATGATAGATTCTATTAAAATAAGATAAACTTTACTACTATGTTTAATTCCCTCATTTAAATTCACAAGGTATAATTTAGTTGTCTCCATTGTTGAGTTAGCCTATTTCTTCATACAATCAGGGCTGATAATTAAAAAAAACTTTAAACTGAAGTATAGTTGACACACAATGTTACGTTGGTTTCAGGCGTACAACACAGTGATTTGACAAGTTAGTTCGTTATGCTATGCTCACCACAAGGGTAACTACCTACCATCTGTCATCCTACAACACTTTAACAATGCCATTGACTATATTCCCTATGGTGTACTTTCTATTTCCATGACTTATTCATTCCATAAGTGGAAGCCTGTATCTCCCGCTCCTCTCCACCCATTCTGCCCATCTTCCCACTCCTGTCCCCTTTGGCAACCATCAGTTTTTTCTCTGCATGTGTTTGTTTGTTTGTTTTTTAGATTCCACATATAAGGAAATCATGTAGCATTTGCCTATCTCTGTCTGACTTATTTCACTCAGCATAATACCCTCCAGGTCCACCCACAAATGGCAAATTCTCATTATTTTTTTATGACTAATGTTCCATTGTATATATACACCACATTTTTCTTATCTATTCATTTATCGATGGACACTTGGGTTGCTTTCATATCTTAGCTTTGGTATAATGCTGCAATACACATAGGGGTGTATATATCTTTTCAAATTAGTGTTTGTCTTCTTTGGATAAATACCCATTAGTGGAATTACTAGATCATATGGTATTCCTAGTTTTAATTTTTTGAGGAATCTTCCTACTGTTTTCCATAGTGGTTGCAGCAATTTACATTCCCACCAACAGGGCATAAGTCTTTCTTTTTCTCCACAACCTCACCAACAGTTGTTATTTCTTGTCTTTTTTATTCTAGTCTGACATGTGTAAAATAATTTTTCATTGTGGTTTTAATTTGCATTTCCCTAATGATGAATGATGTTGAGCATCTTTTCATAGGTATGTTTGCCATTTGTATGTCTTTTTAGGAAAAATATATCTATTTGGGTCCTCTCCCCATTTTTAATCAGATTATTTTTGGTGTTGGGCTGTATAAGTTCTTTCTTTTAAAATGTATTTATTTATTTTGAGAGAGAGAGTGCATGATCAGGGAAGGGTAAGAGAGAGAGGGAGGGAAAGAACCCCAAGCAGGCTCTGCATTGTCAGCACAGAGCCTGACTCAGGGCTCGATCTCACGAACTGCAAGATCATGCATGACATGAGCCGAAATCAAGAGCCAGATGCTTAACCCAGGTGCCCCAGAGCTGTATAAGCTCTTTATATATTTTGGATACTAATGCTTTATTGGATATGTCATTTGTAAATATCTTCTCCCATTCAGTACGTTGCCTTTTAGTTTTGTTGATGGTTTCCTTCACTGTGCAAAAGCTTTTGATTTTGATGTAATCTCAACAGTTTATTTTTGCTTTTGTTTCTCTTGTTTTCTTTTACAAAAATTTTAATTTTATTTTTGAGAGAGAACATGAGCAGGGGAAGGGCAGAGAGACAGGGACATAGGATCTGAAGTAGGCTCTAGGCCAACAGAAGAGAGCCTGATGTGGGGCTCAAACTCATAAACTGTGAGATCATGACATGAGCTGAAGTCGAATGCCTAACCAACTGAGCCACCCAGGCATTCCTTGTTCCTCTTGCTTTAGGAGATATATCTAAAATAATGTTTCAATGACCGACGTCAAAGAAATTACTGGCTATGTTTTTTTCTAGGAGTTTTATGGTTTCAAGTCTCATATTTAAGTCTTTAATCCATTTTGAGTTTTTGTGTATGGTGTAAGAAAATGGTCCAGCTTCATTCTTTTGCATGTAACTGTCCAGTTTTCCCAACACTTTATTGAAGAGGCTGTCCTTTTCCTAATATGTCTAAGAATGTCCAAGGTATATTCTTGCCTCCTTTGTCATAAATTGACCGTATCAGTATGGGTTTATTTCAGGGTCTCTATTCTGTTCCATTAATCTATGGGTCTGTTTTTGTGCCAGTACCATACTGTTTTGTAGCTGATAATTCAATTTTTAATTCACTTTTCTATGCCATGAAGATGTAGCATTTACTTTGTACACTCATGGAAAAATAAGTCTTGCTGAATTGCTCTTTTTTCCCCCCAAGACATAAGCACAGATAATAAAAGGTATCTGGTTGGTATTCAAATACTACTATTTCAAGTTAACCAAATGTTCGCAATAGAGAAACTTTTTCAATCAGCAAACTTTTATTATTCATTGGCCCAATACTCTGTCATATGATACAGTATCTTCTTGACCCTTGACCAGAGGGAAAACAGTAGTGCTGATTCTACTGAAAGCAGTTTACTCTCATGATCTAGCCCAGCAAACATGAATTATTACAGTTGCTTTGAACAAACTATATAGTTTATAATTGCTAGCTTTAAAATTACCCAATATACTTTCTTGAATGTCAGTAATAAAGTACATGCAAAATAAAAACTGGACTTATTTCTTTTTCTGACAAAAGTAGTTATCTTCTTATCAAATGGTACACTGAAAAGAGAAAAGCACCTTAATTACTTTTCAATGTATTAACAGAATTCTATTATCTTGCTCAAGAGTATATTTTGTGATAAAACCTACTCAGTATGTTTTACTTTTTAAAAATTTGACCAATGACTGTCTAGTAATAATTAACTGAGTTCTACTTAGGATTAACCCTCCAAAATATTGGTCTCAATTTTACTTTCCTAAAATAGCCTAGTCAGTCAATGAGAAAATCAGGACCACACTAGTGTTAAACACGAAACGATCTTTAAGTTCCTGTTTAGCTGCATAAAAGAAACACCACTTTGGGTTTTTGTTTTGTTTTGTTTTTTAGTTTTTTTTTTTTTTTTTTTTTTTTTTTGAGAGAGAGAGCATGAGTAGGGTAGGGGCAGAAAGAGAGGGGAGAGAGAGAATCCCACACAGGCTCTGCACTGTCAGCGTAGAGCCTGATGCAGGGCTCAAACTCAGGAAGGGTGAGATCATGACCTGAGAGGAAACCAAGAGTCAGACACTTAACAGACTGAGCCACCCACTTTACTTTTTAAGAACTAAATGGCATTATTATTAGTTAATATCAAGACTGCTGTCACAAAATAACATATTGTATCGATGGGTTACATCAACATTACTACAATAACTCAAACTCTACCTTTTATTCACATCTAGGCAAACAGAACCAAATTTCAAATAGGACATTTCATATTTCTAAAAGCACCAATTCATAGCAGTCAGATGACAAAAAAAGGACCAGGCAACAAGGTCAGGCATTGGAATTGAGGAGACATGCATCTTTTCTATTTCTGTGTCAGATGATAGTGATTTTTGTTTTTATTTCCAAAGACTGCTTACAGAACAGTGGCAAAGGAATAACAGAAGAGCTGGAACAGGCTTTTCCTTTGCCACATGATTTTAGGGAAGTCAGTGCTGCCATCTCTGGCTTCTATAGTTTCTCTTTTGAAAGAAATGATATAAGCATAGGATTAATCCAAGTTATAAGACTTAACAAGATGTTGATAGAGAAATTTGAGGAAGGCACAAACTCCTTGGATATATATATCCAAGGATATATTTATTATATATGATATAAATAAATATATAACAAATAATGCATAACACTATTTAATATACAATAAATATATAATTATAACTATCTATAAATATATCCTGGCATATATTTGTTAAGTCATTTCTATATATCTCTAGGGATACAAAAATGATAGGGTCCTAGCGATAGAAAAATAATAAGGCATAATCCCTGTCCCTGAAGATCTTAGAGATTCTTATACAAACAAAAAGTGCTTGTAAAATAAGCAAACAAAAAATCTAAACATTTGGTTTTAGTTTCAATATTTTATAGATACATTAGTTAATTATGGTATAGTCTAAGCTTTTTGTAACAAAGAGATATAGAAATACAGTGGCTTAAGAAAAATGTCATTTTGGTGGTGGGAGTGGGGTGCCTGGGTGGCTCAGTTGGTTAAGCATTCAACTCTTGATTTCAGCTAAGGTCTTGATCTCAGGCTCCTGAGTTCAAGCACTGTGCTGGGCTTTGTGCTGGTTCTTTTTTTTTTTTTTTTTTTTTTTTTTTTTTACCTCCCAGTTAGTTAGCATATAGTGCAACAATGATTTCAAGAGTAGATTCCTTAATGTCCCTTACCCAGTTAGCCCATCCCCTCTCCCACAACCCCTCCATAACCCTGTGTTTGTTCTCCACATTTAAGAGTCTTTTATGTTTTGTCCCCGTTTTTTTTTTAATGTTTATTTTTGAGAGAGAGATAGATTCTGAGCAGGGGAGGGGCAGGGAGATCCAGAGACACAGAATCCAAAGTAGGTTCCAGGCTCTGAGCTGTCAGCACAGAGTCTGACGCGGGGCTCAAACCCACAAACCACGAGATCATGACCTGAGCTAAAGTCGGATGCTCAACCGACTGAGCCACCCAGGTGCCCCAAGAAATAAGTGGTTCTTAGAAAGAAAGAAAGAAAGAAAGAAAGAAAGAAAGAAAGAAAGAAAGAAAGAAAGAAAGAAAGAAAAGAAAGAAAGAGAGAGAAGGAAAGAAAGAAAGAAAGAAAGAAAGAAAGAAAGAAAGAGAAAGAAAGAAAGAGGAAGAAAGAAAGAAAGAAAGAAAGAAAGAAAGAAAGAAAGAAAAATGTCATTTTTATCTCTTTTACCTAATATTCTAGAAATAAGTCGTTCTGGGCTAGTAAAGAGGCCCTGCCATCCTCAACATGTGGCTTTTGTCTCTGGGTCCAAGCTGGCTGCTCTTGTCCACCCCCCCCCCCCCTTCACTTTCGTATCTGGACCAGAAGGTTAGAAAAAAGAACAAGTTGAAAGCATGCCAATTTTTTTTAAACTTTTTTTTTTTAACATTTATTCACTTTTAAGAGGCAGAGAGAGACATAGTGTGAGTGAGGGAGGGGCAGAAAGAGAGGGAGACACAGAATCCAAAGCAGGCTCCAGGCTCTGAGCTGTCAGCACAGAGCCTGATATGGGGCTTGAACCCACAAACTGTGAGATCATGACCCTAGCCAAAATTGGATGCTCAACCAAATGAGCCACCCAAGTGCCCCTGAAAGCATGCAAACTTCCTTGAGGAAAAGAGCGGGTAGTGACAGAAATCACTTCTCACATTGCACTGGTCAGATTTAGAAAAAAATGGTCAGGTAGCGGTAATACTCTAGCTGGTTGGCCTAGTAAAAACTTCATTGTTTTTATTAAAGTACCATCATCAGTCTCTGCTCCATGTAAGTATGGTCAAAAGAGTTGATTAGAGTGTCTTGTTTTAGTAGCTCTAAGAAAGACATTCCTCAGGAGCTAAGACTCCAGACTTTGAGAAAATACACTTCAGGAAAGGATCATAAACACCTTGAAGATGAAACCATGGTGACCCCACCTCAACAATGTGTTGTTTGATGATCAACGATATGCACCAGGACACGCTTGCTAATTCTTTAATTTGGAGAAGCTATACACTCTTACAACTAATAAAATTATCTAGGAATTTGCTTTAAGATGATCTGGGAGTGGGTGGGCGAGGAAAGAAGTGAGCTCTGTAAAAAATGAAGCAAGATTGATCCTGAGTTATTTTTAAACCTTTTGCATATGTTTTAACTTTCCTATATTACAAAGGTTTAAGAGTCAATAAATAATAATTGCTAACATCCATATAGGGAACTGCAGATTTTCAAACCTGTTTCATGGGCATTATCTTTGTGAGATTTGATAAAATTCCACAATAATTTTTTATCATTATTCTCCTCAATTTACCTTGATGAACAGAAAGTATGGAAAAGGTAAATGCTACAAAAGTATTTATGAAATTCAAAATGCATGTTAAAATAAAAAGTTTAAAAGTGTTTGAGGGTTGCCTGGGTGGCTCAGTTGGTTAAGCATCCAACTCTTGATTTCAGCTCAGGTCATAATCTCGGGGTTCGTGGGATAGAGCCTGCATTGGGCTCTGTGCTGACAGAGCAGAGCCTGCTTGGGATTTTCTCTCTCCCTCTCCCTCTGCCCCTCCCCTGCTCACACTCTCTCTTGCTCAAAATAAATAAATAAACTTAAAAAAAAATAAAAGTGCTTGAAAACATGTAACTCTAACTATTTTCACTACCTTCTTACTTGTATTTCTTTTAAGAATAAAATTATATCATGCAATACCAAAGCATGTCCTAGGAAGAGAATAACATAATCTCATGAGTTAGAATGTGGTGTAGTATAAAGAGAAAGAGCTTTGGAGTGAGGAATCTGGCTAAGACCTTGCTCTACTCTACCAGCTCTGGGACTGGGGCCATGTCATTTAATTCCACTGCATCTCAGTTTTCCAATTTAACAAATGGGATTAATATTTAAGTTGTAGGTTTTTGTGAGGATAAATTCACAGTAAATGTAACTATTATTATAAATAAAGAGATAGAAGTGCTAATGCTTTCCTTTATGGCTTAGATTCCCAAGGTAGTGCTTTAAAGAAAAATACTCTCCAATTTTCCTTCTAGTTTTGATAGAATTCTGAAGGTGTACACATCTAAAAAGATGCCTATATGAACATTAGGAAGAAGGCAAAAAATTCATGTGTACTGCATTACTTATTGGCCAGTAAAATAAGTGTTAGGGAGAGCCTGTAGAAGACAGATGGATCTTGCAGAATGACAGTGGATTATTGTAAACTCAGTTAGATAGTGATTCCAATTGTAGCTGCTATTCCAGATGTGATTATGTTACTAGAGAACATATAAACTGAGGCCCTTATACAGAACCATTCCTTGAGGAGGATCTGTCACCTAGCTGGAACAGGTTATTATCAACATAATGTTGAACTACTTCCACTATGGGAAGACCAGCACTTTGTTCTCACTGGAATAGACACTTAATCTCTATATAGATTTTCCTTCTCTGTACATAAAGTTTATGCCAAAACCACCATCCATGGATTTATAGAGTGGCTTATCCACTGTCATCGTATTGTACACAGCATCACTTAAAATTTTTTTTTTAATGTTTTTATTTATTTTTGAGACAGAGAGAGACAGAGCATGAGCAGGGGAAGGGCAGAGAGAGGGGGAGATGCAGAATCTGAAGCAGGCTCCAGGCTCTGAGCTGTCAGCACAGAGCCCGACGCGGGGCTTAAACTCATGGAGTGTGAGATCATGACCTGAGCTGAAGTCGGATGCTCAACCGACTGAGCCACCCAGGCGCCCCCACACAGCATCACTTTTGATGAAGGAAGTCTTTGTATAGAAATGAAGTGTGGTAATGGTAGTTTCCTCATAGAATTCACCAATCCTACTCTACCCTCCATCACCCTAAAGCCACAGATTTGAAAGAATGGTGGATTGGCTTTTTGAAGACTCAGATATGGTACCAGCTAAGTAACATATGGCATACTTTGTGCAGCTGAGGCAACATCCTCCAGGATGCAGTATATGTTCTAAATCAGATAATGTATGTGGTGCTTTCTCCTATAGACAGAATTCATGGGTCTGGGAATAAAAGGGGGTAAAAATGGGAGTGACTCCTTTCATTATTATGTTATATATATATTATATTACATATATATATTTATTAATATATATGTATGTTACATATATAATATTATGTTAATAATATATTGTATATATTATTCATATATAATGAAAGGAGTCATTCCCATTTTTACCCCTAGTGATCCACTAGCAAACTTTTTGCTTCTTGTAACTTTGGGTTCTGGTGGTATACAGGTCTTAGTTCCAAATGGAGGAATGTTTTCACCAGAGGACACAAGAATGGCTCCATTAAGCTGGAAGTTGAGACTGCTATCTGTTTACTTTGGGCTCCTCATGGGAATCACTCAACAGGCAAAGCAGGTAGTTACTTACTGTTCATGGTGTGGTGATTTGATCCTGACTACCAAGGGGAAATTGGGTTACTCCAGCACACTGGCGATAAGGAAGAGTACGTTTGGATTGTGGAAGGTCTCCATTTTACATGCTCTTACTCTTCCCACGTCAGGTGATTTAAGCCAAGGGAGGAACTACAACAACTGAGTTCAAGTAGGATTAATGATCCACACACTTCAGAGATGAAGGTTCGGGTCACCCTACCAGGCAAGGGACCATGACCAGGTAAGAAGCTTGCAGAGGGCAAAGGAACTATGGAATTGATAGTAGTTATAAATACCAGCTACAACCGCATGACCGGGAGTAAAACTCAGGACTGTAATAGTCATAATTATTAAACTGAGAAAATTACTCTAGCCAAATCAGTAATTATACAAACTTCTGAAGGCTTTACAGCATTTACCAACTATTTGAGTTTATTCTGGAATTTTCACTTCAAAAAGGAAAAGGATTTCTTAAAAGTCTACTTTTTTTCATCACCTACAAGCATATTATATAATATTAAATCAATTAAATGCTGTTCACTAAGGGTTGTGATTTACTATTTTACATACTCAAACTTAGTACACAGCTAAGGCAGTGATGATTTCCTGGTATTTGCTTTAGGCAGAGATTCCTAAGTAGTATTCATCACTTTATATTCTGGTTATTTATTCACTGATACATTTCCCAGGCTAGACTACAAATTCCATACGGGGATATTTTCCCTCTGTTTTATATGCAGCACCCATCTAATGCCTAGACCCTAGAAATAAGCCATGTGTGTGTGTGTGTGTGTGGTGGGGGGATGTTTTCAGCATGTGTGGTTGTATAAATGAATGAACTAATGTTACAGGTAATTTGAGTAATTCTGAAGTGACTAAAAATTGATGATTGTAAGTAAACGTCCTTATAATCATTTAAGAAAGGTAAAATGAAATAATTTTGGTATCAAAAAGATGAGAGTCTGAATGCTGTCTTTGCAATTTGTTAGTTATTAAGCATTGGGCGCCTTACTTAGTCTCTCCAAGTCTAAATTTCCTCTTTTGCAAAGTAAGGTAACATTTTGCAGCATTGTTATGAGGGTTGGAGGTAATTTGTACACCTGACGCAGGGCTTAGCTCAGAGTATGTGCTCCAACTTCATTAAAGATAGTTCTATTATTATTTACTACATGTGTCCAGGAGTAACTAAACAACTCTTTGTATGAATTAATAAACTCAAATTATTCAGAAAACACAAAACAGTTTATGACATCCTGGCTCATACCTGGAATTGTTTTAAAAACTTAGAATACTCTTATAAACCTTGGGAAATTCCCTCAAACTTTGGGTTTTGAGAAATCTTCACCTATAAAATTGGTATCTCAACACGTATCCTACCTATATTACAGAATTATTAGAAGAATCAAATATGCAAATGAGTTTTATAAACTATAAAATGCTAAACAAATGCTAATTATTGTTATATCTTTGACTTAAATGCTTCAACCATAATTGTGAGAACATTTTTTTTTTGTCATTGCACTATTATAGCAATGCATTTTTATCTCCTTGTCCATTTCCCAAAGAGAAATCAGAGCTGAAACTTGCCACTTGATTCACAAAGCTATCTTGAGGCCCAATGACCTAGTGTTTGCTACAAATTCATAAAACTCTCATCCTTAGAGACATACTGCAACTGCCAAAAGAAGTTTTAAAGGCAAAATGTTACGTATTTTATATTCATCAGCGTATTCTGCTGGTTGAAAACCTACTGTTGTTTAAGTAAACTTAGAAACTTTAAAAAAGTCAGTAGCACATTTCATCAGCTACCTAATGTGCTATTGACTCTCCCCATAACGTTTACCTTAGAGACTTTAGAACAAGAGCTTTGTATAAACATACCAAGATGGCCCTAGGCAGAATAGGGACATTGACTTTGTGTTTTTATGCGAAGTGGGGGTCATGTTGTTTTCTGTTTTTGTGTATGTATGTGTTTTTTAATGTGGCTTTATAGCTAGCAGTTCCTAAATTTAGCTGAGTATCAGAATTGCCCAAGAATTCACCCCAGTTCTACTGAGACAAAATAATACAAGGAGGAATCCTAGAAACAGTATTTTGAACAAATTCCAGGTCCTTCACATGTAATCAACTAAGTATCTCTGTCCATGGACCACTGGGAAACTGGCTCATCTTGCCTCAGTGTTGCTTTTCTCTTCTTCACTTCAGTGCTCTTGCCTTTGCTAGTGGTTCTTTACTTTCCAGGGTCCCCAAACGTCAGGATAAAATCTATCTGATATGTCATTAACACCCTAGTGTGACTTAGTTTAATGTGTCATTTCTTCAGAAATGCTAATGGTGTGATGTGAGAGTCTATGATAGGTTGGGGTGGGGGTGGTTGAGGGTGGGGAAACTTTGCTTCCTGGCCCCCAAAATGACTTTCTTAGAGAATAGCTTCCTTTAAGGTCAGCCTTCCCATAAATAAAAACTTTTAAAAAGGCAGCCTTCCCATAAACTCAGTCCTATATGTAAATCACTATATGGAGATGAATTTGAGGAAGAGAGTGAAAATGAAGTCCAGTGAAAATGGAAAATGGGGATAGCACCTGGAATCTAGACTTGCAGGTCCCTATAAACCTTGCTGGTTTTGTTTTTTGTTTTTCTTTTTTAAAATTAGAGTAAATGTCTGTGACCTTTCTAAGGAAATAGTGGATTATTCTCACTAGAGTTATTTAACATGGGATGTATCTCCACTTGGCAGAGATGCTGTAAACAAGATTCAAATATTGGATCAGAATCTCTCAATAACCTTAAAACTTTTTTCTATATCAAAGACTTTATGTTCTCTGATTCAGTAAAATTATTTTTTGGTTTGATATTTCCCCAGTTTGTAACAAGTTGGGTTAAAGTCTTTACTTCTGATACATGTCTGCTGGCTCCTTTAGCTTGACCTTTACTTTGCAGCCTATGTCCAGGACTGCCATAAGGCTTATAGAGGGCACTTTCAGGAAAACAGGATTTCCATCATTAGTCCAGATAGGTCTTGAAACATGTATATACATGTTTACTGCAGTATTACATACAACAGTCAAGATATGGAAGCAATGCAATTGTCCATCAATAGATGAATAGATAGACGTGGTATACATATACAATGGAATATATTATTCAGCCATAAAAAAGAATAGAATCTTGCCGTCTGCAACAATATGGATGGATCTAGAGGGTATAATGCTAAGTGAAGTCAGTCAGTCAGAGAAAGACAAATACTATATAGTTTCACTCATATGTGGAATTTAAGAAACAAAACAAATAAACACATTTAAAAAGAGGCAAACAAAAACAAACTCTTAACTGTAGAGAACGAAGTAATGGTTACCAAAGAGGAGGTGGGTGGGGATGGGTGAAATAGGTAAAGGAGATTAAGAATACATTTATCATAATGAGCATTGAGTCATGTATAGAATTGTCAAATCACTATATTGTACACCTGAAACTAATACAACACTATATCTTAATTATACTGGAATTAAAAATAAACAAATAAATAAATTTAAATCCTTAGATACATTATTAACAAATACATATTGAAGTAGTTATATGACAATTACATTTTGATTAAAAACATAAATCCTGAGGTAAAATCAGAGGGAAGAAACAATTAAAATACAACAATAACCATTTCCTTTAAACAGTATCTAAGAAAATAAAAACACACGACTTACTAGGTTTTTCCTAAGTAGTAGATACCTCACAACTCTATGTGATAGTTAATGTTACCTTTATTTTTACAATTTGGCAAAGCAAAGCTCAAAGATTGAGTAATGACCAGTTACACAGCTTGACAGTGACATAGCCAGAATTTTATGAGAATGTGACTCTGAAGTCTTATGTTTTTCCTAATTAAGCTATGTTGTTAAAGAGGGAAACATTATTCTACAAATATCATTGCTGATTTACCTTTTCCTTTCATACCTTTTTTTCCCCAGTGTCCTTTGTTTCTTGTGACAAGGATCTCATTGGTCTCTTGCATTTCCTTTTCCGTTAGCTCTCAGTTTAGGAACACACTGGCTTCAGAATATTCTCTTAGCAGGTGGAAAACTTGTCAAAATCCCAAATACAGCGGAATTACCAAATTTAGAAGTGAGGAAACTGCACCAACCGTCTCTGAAAGGATACACAACAACAATATCTTTGAGAAGCGGATGACTAGAGAGGAGTGGCTAGAGGCTACCTTACTCTGTGTGTGTGCATATATGCATATGTGTATATATAATCTTGCATGGCTTGACTGTTTTTTAAACACTGTGTTCATGTATTACCTATTTTAAAGAGGTGATTGTTCAGAATGATGCCTATTAACAAAGGCTTCTTGGTTATTTAGTATCTTGTGTGTCATTTGATGTTCAGAGACTGGGCTCTGGTTGTACCCTAGCTTTTGCCCTCCTAGGAAAAGCTAGTTGATGTGATTACTTCTTCTTAGCTGACTAGTAAAAACCACTATCACCTTATCTTTATAAATATGGCCAGAGGCGGGGTGCATGAGTAGCTCAATGAAGCATCTTGATCTCGGCTCAGGTCATGATCTCACACTGTGAGTTTGAGACCCCCGCTAGTGTTCTCCCACTCTTTCTCTCTCAAATAAATAAAAAACTTAAAAAAAAATACATATATGTATATATATATACACGTGTATATATATATATACACATATATGTGTATATATATATATACACGTGTATATATATATACATATATGTGTATATATATATATATGGCCAGAGGTGCTCTATTCCATCATTCCTCTTTCTAAATATCCTCAATGAGCTTTATGCAGTAGTATCATCTCGGCATTCCCATAGAATTCAGTTTTGTAACCACCTCATCTATTTGGATAAACAGTTCCTGTCAACTGTGTTGACAATGTGTTCTGAGAGCTCCCTCAGGAATATAGGTCACATTTCCAGTCTTGTTCATATTTGACATGGGAAAAATGGGCTATTATCAATATAAATCATATTCTTATTTTTATTTATATTACTATTTCTTGATAGTACATTTCATTTAAACAACAAATTTCTTTTCTAGAGACAAATCTTAACAAGCTAACTTTAACAAGTGCAGAAACTGTAGTATTTAGAAGTGTATTGGTCTGTCATGTGCCGAGCATAAATGGGTATATTTTATTCCTTGGCAGAATGGTTTTCCAAATGCAATCTATGGGAGAGACCTAAACATTGTTTAGCATGGACTTGTTAGTAGTGTCAATTGACAAAGCAGACGCAAGAAACACATTACTGCAGCAAAGACACATTTTTGAGTTTGTGGCTCCAGTCGATCAATTTTCCTTGTCAGATAAAAGAATGAAGCAATGATAGTGGTGATAAAATGCACCTCTTTGTCTTTCCTTGGAAGTAACTTTCCTGAAGTTCTCTTGCATCTAGTCAATGTAATAAACTTCTTCCTTTAATCTTGGATGATGAATAGCATCTTAACCACAGGTTACACAAATGGGCACCATTTCTTTATGGTACTTCACTTCCATCCCTTTTCCTTTTGCCACCCTAGGCTTATTGACATCCTTGGTTCATGATTTTTTTGTTCCTTTCAAATGCAAAGAAGGCTGTGGGGTGGGACCTTTAAGATTAACTCCACTTCATTGCATATCAGAAGAAAAGTATGTTCACCTCCAAGAATTGAGGGGCACAGAGAATGTGTTCCTTCAGTTATTAGTAATCAAACAATCATCCCCTTCCAGCTCCTCTCCCAGCTCACAATAATGTGCTCTTTAGAGTTAAGAGGACTTCTTTTGAAAATTCTTTCCTAGCAATGAGAGATGATTGTTTTTCTGTCCTCCTTATTCTCTCCTAAATCTAGTGTTTCTTTCCACCAATTGAGACTAGCTCTACCTCATAAATTCTTGTCAAAGAAGTAGGTTGACACTCTGTCAATGCTACTCGGTATATAGTACTATAATAAGTGTCAAATGACCATACCCAAAGAACAATATGCTTTATGATAGAAACCATGGAGGAACTCTCCTCTATATAAAGCTAATCTCTGCACCAGAGCTTTGATGCCTTTGATGCCTAGTCCCTTTCACCCTTCTAGGAACCCTCTCAACCAATTTCTCCTGGTTACTCAATTAAATCCTTATCGACTGAATCCTTGCCCAACATCATTTCAACATGTTCTAATCGAACCCAATTTAATCCAAACAAAGCAAAATGAAACGCACTTTTGAGCTATACTTCCTTTACTGACTTACCCCTTTTTCACCTACAAAATCAAACTTATTTTGGACTTCTATCTCCATTTCCTCATCCCTGCTTTATTCTGGCCTCTGCTATCACCCCTCCAAACAACTGTACACAAGATTCCTGAAGGCTTCCCATAGCACTAAATCTAAGATACTTTTTTCTTGTTCTCATCTCATTTGACAGGTAAGTAACGATCTTAGTAAGGACTTGACACTGGTGAATACTCCCTACTTCTTTCCAGAAATACTCCGTTGGCTTTCTTTAACTTGCTCTTATTTCTCTTACTGATCCTTCTCTCTTGCAACTTCATTTTCCTCTACAGGCCATTCAATATTGTAGTATCTCACTTCTTTTTAGGCCTTCTCTCTCTAACCTTGATCCTAACAATCTCATCCAAATCAGCAGTTTCATTTATACTGACAACCCCCAAATGAATATTTTTAGGACAGATTTCTCTGGCTTAACACAAAATGGGGTTGACTTGCTTCCAATATCTCTACATTGAATTCTAAACTTTCCCCACCCATCTCTCCCAACTCCAAATAACAATAAAATTACGGAAAACAATATTCCCCTCTCTAATGTAGCTTCAAATTCTGTTGATTCTACCTTCTAAAATCTCAAATCTTCTCTCTTCACTTCCATCATCACTACCCTAGTCAAGTCCCTCAGTGTAAATTATTTGTCCAAAAGTCTTTTCATTTCCATGATAAAAGTTTAGTCCTAGAAAGTGCTATACGTATTTGGGTTATAATTTTATTTATTTTATTTTAATTAATTAATTAATTAAAATGTTTATTTATTTATTCTTGAGAGAAAGCGCCGTACAAGCAGGGGAGGGGCAGAAAGAAAGGGACACAGAGGGGGGCGCCTGGGTGGCTCAGTCGGTTAAGCGGCCGACTTCGGCTCAGGTCATGATCTCACGGTCCGTGAGTTTGAGCCTCGCGTCGGGCTCTGTGCTGACAGCTCAGAGCCTGGAGCCTGTTTCAGATTCTGTGTCTCCCTCTCGCTGACCCTCCCCTGTTCGTGCTCTGTCTCTCTCTGTCTCAAAAATAAATAAAAAAAAACGTTAAAAGAAAGAAAGGGACACAGAGAATCCCAAGCAGGCTCTGTGATGACAGCACAGACTTGCCACTGAACTCACAAAGTGTGAGATCACGACTGGAGCCCACATCAAGAGTCAGATGCCCAGTCAGCTGCCCAGGTGCCCCTAAAATAATATTTAATACAACTTTTAAACCCTGGCGTTCCAGGGGTCCTGGGTTCCAGAGTAGCTCAGTTGATTGAACATCCAGCATTTGGTTCTGGCTCAGGTCATGATCTCACGGTTTGTGAGGTTGAACCCCGGATTAGGCTCTGCGTCGACAGTGTGGAGCTGGCTTGGGATTCTCTCTTTCCCCTATCTCTCTGCCCCTTGCCCGTGCTCTCTCTCTCTCAAAATAAACAAACTTAAAAAAATAAAAATAAAAACCTGGTGTTCCGTAAGTCATTAGTGTCCATTTACAAAACTTATTGTTCTCTTTATATTATCTAGACATATATAAATCTAACCATCACTTTGATATTTGGTCTGTAAGCCTATTATTATATCCCTGACTGCATAGGGCATAGCATCATGCCCAGAACACAAAAAACACTTAATGATTATCAGATAAATGAATAATTTTTAAAAATTAGTTTCTATTCTCCCTTATGTTCTATTTTAATAGTGTTAAATATTGGGTGTTACTCCTGATTATAATCTGCAAAATTTCATTCTATGCATTGAGATTGCTAATCCATTCAGATTTGTGTATTATGGAGGATGGCTTCAGCTATTAACAAAATGAAGGCAAGAGTAAATATGGGCAGAATCCCTAACATGTTCACGGACTGTGAATTCAGATGAATACTGAAAGGGTGATTGACATGATCCTTGGGGTTTGCTTTAAAATATTCCAGCAAAAAAAAAAAATTGGGCGTGGTGGTGATAGATAAAACAAGAGTGAAAAGTGTTGATAATTTCTGAAATTCTGCCATTTTATTATACTTTGAGATTTTCTTGAATAAACAGTTTTAAATCTTTCAGATTTTCCTTTTTTTTTTTTTTTTTTTAACTCTCAGAACTCCCTTTTGCTTAATAATCTGTAATGGATCCTGGACTCTGGAGGAGGAAAACTTCACAACCAGTCCTTTTGCAAACCTCTGCCTGTCCACCTGTGAACACACTAACTTATTACAGGAGGCTTTATTTTTGCTATATACATTATCAGCAGATAAGTATCTATACACTTCCTTTTGAAAAGAAAGTTGTGGGGGGCACCTGAGTGGACTTCTGCTCAAATCAAGATCTCAGGGTTTGTGGGTTTGAGCTCAAGTCGGGCTCTGCTCTGACTGTGCGGAGACTGCTTGGGATTCTCTTTCCCGCTCTCTGCCCCTCCCCTGCTCTCTCTCTTTCTCAAACTAAATAAATAAATAAACTTTAAAAAAAACAAAGAAAGTTGGCCTTTGGCACAGATCTCAAATTTAGGGGGTACTAAACCTCCTCCGATATTATACCAACCTCTTTATAACCCGAGTAGCACAATTCCTCCCAGAAGCGGCCCTGTTGCCCCTCACGTCACGCATTTGGGGGACGGTGCTGGGGCGTCGCCAAGCTGGCGTTCCACGACTCGGCCTTCCCCAGAGCAAGAAGGCCTTCGCCTCGCCTCGTCCACTTCGGGCCTCAGTTTCCATCGAAGGAAAGAACAACCGGGCGGTCGGACCCAGGCCCCGTGGCCCCTCCCGACCCTCCGGTAGCCCCGCCCCGAGGGCGGAGACCGGGCGGAGCAGCGCGTTCTCCTCCGCCTCCTCCCGACTCGTTGCTGCCCCGGGTGCCGGCGGCGCATGTGCCTGGCACCCCCTCCCCGGCCCTGGATTCCACTCCCCCTCCGCTCGCGCTGCAGCCGCAGCCGCCTCCAGGCCCCGCGCCGCCTCCGGAGTCCATGGCCGGGACGCGCTGGGTGCTCGGGGCGCTGCTCCGGGGCTGCGGCTGCAACTGCAGCAGCTGTCGGCGCACCGGCGCCGCCTGCCTGCCCTTCTACTCGGCCGCCGGCTCCTTCCCCTCGGGCGTATCGGGCCGTCGCCGCCTGCTGCTGCTGCTCGGGGCGGCCGCGGCCGCCGCCTCTCACACGCGGGGCCTCCAGACCGGGCCTGCGCCCGCCGGGAGGCTGGCGGGGCCACCCCCCGCGGCCGCCTCCGCCGCCGCCGCGGCCGCGGCCTCTTACCCGGCCCTGCGTGCCCCTCTGCTGCCGCAGTCGCTGGCGGCGGCCGCGGGCCCGGCGCGGAGCTACAGCCAGGTAGGTGGGCGCAGCGAGGGGCCGCGCGCGGGACCCTTTCCCGGCCGCGCGCACGCGCTCCCGCGCCCCTCCGCGTGCGCCTCTCGTGCACGCCCGGGGATCCGCGGCACGCGCCGCGCACCCTCCCCCCCTTACCCCCGCCCGCCCAGTCCTCCTATTGGGCCCCAGAACAAGGGACGCTCTCCCAGGCCTCGGGTTTTCTCCTTGTTTTGTTCTCTCGAGTCTCTGGTCGGTTGGGCAGTGTAAGTGTGGCTAGGGGTGAATGTTGAGGCCTTGTTTCCCGCCGGCCCATGGTAGGTTTTGTGAGGCTGTTGATGCCCCCACCCCGCATCCCTGTCGCTCTCCGCCCGCTGGTGGTGAAGTTGGGAGGCTGGACCCGCGGAGGGTTGGGAGTTTCCGTGCAGTCAGAGCACTAGGCCTAGGCGGCCCTGGTGCGCCTCGCAGCCTGCTGATGGGGAGGTTCACGCACAGAGTTACGTGGGCTGGGTTCGTGGGGAAGGAGCCTCGTCGCCAGCGCTCCCCTCTCCCTCGTGTCCCTGGGGAAAGGCGGGCTGCCCCAGTTTACTGAAGGTCACCTCTGCACTTCACCTCCTCTAGCCGAAGGTCCTTTGGGACCATGGGTCGCCGCCGACGGGAGGACGGTGTGGAGACTGAAATATTGGGGGAGGGGACCTGGAAGAGGGGACGCTTAGGGGTAAAGCCAAGACTTGGGGACCCAGGAGGGAGGCTACAGTGTTTTCTTTTTTAAAGTCAGTGTGTGTCCTTTAAGAACTCGGATTGCAAATATTTTGTGCCTTGTAGGAAGCTTTCTTTTCTGCTTGTTAACGTGGCGTCTGGGAAATATCAGCACACGTTTTGACTACCCACTCCTGATACCTTGGATCATATTTATCTAATTCAGTTTGTGCTTCTCCTTGAACTTAAGGGAAACTGGGAGGCTAATCAGCATGGCTTCTGTCTGCCAGTGGCTGAGCTAATGGATTTGAATCCTGGCCCAGTACTTTGTGCTGCCCTTTTCGTAAAAGCTTGTGATGCTTGTGGAATTCTGGGAAAATGGGGAATGTTGCCTTTATTAAAAAACACAAACTATCTCTAATAAGCCTTTGCCAGCTGGCTACTCTCTTGATTATTTTTCTGTGAAATTGACTATAGTATCTGTTGAGCCTCTACTAGTGTTGTTACACACTGTGCTTACATTTATCATTGACTTCTTAAAATTCTATGTAAGTCTTCATGAAAATGAGGAGAACATACAGAGGAGTGAAGTATCTCCTTAGCCCGATAGCGTGCAAGTCACTTGTCTTAAAACCTGAGTTGTCTTTCCACATTGATAATTGTGCTTGTTGCATTTTTATTAAGTATGTAAGAGACTTCTGCTAGAGGTTTACATTTATCATTACTTCTTGCAGTTAGACGTAAGTCTTAATGTAAACGTGGGATGGTCCAAAGGAATCTCTTTCCTTAGGCCAGTAGAGTGCAAGTCTTAAAATTTCAGTTGTCGTTCCTGGTTATGGTTGTAGGGCTTATTGGAATCTTATTAAATTCCAGCTTTTGCTTAGTATTGTAAAATAGAGTTCTTTGGGTATGTCTCAGGTTTCTGTCACCTTATACTACTACTGTCACCTTTTATGATCTTTCCCTTATTCAGTTGGTCGTATTTGCCATTTGACAGATTAATCTTTACACGCCTCCTGCTGTCTTGTTTTACCCAGTCCTGTCTTTTATTAACTCCCCTTTGCCTACCAGGTTAAGGGAACACATTGAGCTTGACACTCAGGTGCCTCTGCTATATGGTACCAAGTTCCTTTTGCCAGCTCATCTTCTTTGGCTCCTAATTGTCCCTTGCAGTTTAGCCAAATGGGATTATTGCAGGTTTGCAAATGGACTGTTGTTCATGCTGCTTCTTTCCCTCACCTCTCAAACTGGAATGCCCTATCTTTTATATATGGCTGTCAAAATTCTGTCCTTTCAAGGCCCATCGTATATTATGTCTTGATTCTTCTGTTAATGCTCTGTTTTGAATTCCTCTAATAATCTTATATCTTAATTACAGCACTTAAAGCATCTTGTCTTGTAATGCTTGTCTTAGTTTAGATGGTAAGCTTTTTGAGATGAGGGCCTAACATGGCACATGGTGAGTAGGAGGCACTTGTATTTGTCAGATTGAAGGGACTCTTCTTGTCCTCCCTTAACTAAAATACTATTGTTATTGGGGCTGATGAATTTAAAAACAAGCCCTGAATAAAATTTATGTCCTGCCAAATCACTGGGATATACCTGCATGTTGCTTTAGAGTATACAATTTAAGCCAAAATAGGATGGGTTAGATTGGGGAAGTTTATTTCTTGCCTCTGAAATAGTAACTGTCTCCTAAGAATAACATTCGGAGTGTTAGTTTGCAGGAATAAACAATTTCTAAGTAGGTTGTCAGAGAAGTATTTTTACATTTTTCCATTTTTCTTGGAAGGAGTCCAAAACGACCTACCTGGAAGACCTTCCACCTCTCCCTGAGTATGAATTGGCTTCGTCCAAGTTAGGAGAAGAAGTGGATGATGTTTATCTCATTCGAGCTCAAGGATTGCCGTGGTCGTGCACTATAGAAGATGTGGTTAACTTTTTCTCAGGTATATTGTATGTATGTTTGAAATATGTAATTTTGTCTGAGTTTTTACTCAGACAGGGAGTCTCACAAAACCCAAGTTAAGCTAT